>NC_091232.1:7965693-8068193 GCF_040958095.1 Procambarus clarkii
GGAGAATTGATTTTTGATTTACCTCCAACAGTGAAACGAAATGTACGAAAGATTGAGAAAATTCGTGTTAGAATTATTAATCTTACTTTTTCGGTCATATTTAATAATATATGTCTACAGGAAAGACTGCTACCAAAATATACTAATATATATATATATATATATGTTTATATATATATATATATATATATATATATATATATATATATATATATATATATATATATATATATATATATATATATATATATATATATATATATATATATATATATATATACAGGCTTCCTGGCCCCGACAAAACGCATTATTAAATATGAAAAACAAAATCAGTGTACTAGAGAGTGGAATACATCATATATATCGTCTATCGCTTACAGCTTGATCCCTACGATCAACAGCAAGAAAATTACATCATTGTCGGTCATCATGAAGTTTCACATAGACCAAATCAACAGCAAATTATACGAGTGCCATCAGAAATACCTCAGGTCTGGGTTGTGCCAACATTCTAATGTCTAGACAGTGCCAAGAGCCCCATGGCTGCGTAGTGCCAAGGATGAACACTCACTCACTAAGATGAGGCAGGGCATGAGGGGCCATTACACAGATTGGGGGCCGAGACACAGCTCCTTATATGACCGTCCCGAGAGAAAGACTAAAGGTGCACCCATTATCGCCGAGCAAAAGCAAATAAATCAATACTAATCACGATAATGCGAGATTCCATTTTTACACAATAGGAAGTGTCCCAGTTGAGGCAAAACTAATTTATTTGGGGAAAAGGCTTCAGCTATTCTTCAGATCAGTGGGTCTCATGGTCACTGCAACATGCAAGCATATGCTTCTCATAACAGGCTTCATCCCGTATCAAAACGCGATGAAATAAATCGGTTCAATAATCACTGGATAACTCATTTTTACAGAGGTCTACTGTTTTTGAATGAGTAACGATTTACACACACACGACTCACAACTGATGACGTACGAGCATCTCTCGAGCACTGCTTCGAGACATGCAGTGTTCGACACTACCAGCTGTACTGAGGTACAGCTGGTACAAAACAGCTGTATCACAGCGGTTTTGTATGTTTGGAAAGTAAAACTATTGAAACAGTACCAGAACAACTGTTAATTTAATTTTTAATAACATAAATATACTGTCTCTCTCTCTCATATATATATATATATATATATATATATATATATATATATATATATATATATATATATATATATATATATATATATGTATATATATATATATATATATATATATATATATATATATATATATATATATATATATATATATATATATATATATATATATATATATATATACGAAACTCAAAAAAAAAGTATTGGCATATGTATATGTGATTTTAAATTTTCATATTACCGCGTAAGAGAAAATCAACTTTCATATTTTTCACGTCCTTACTTGAGGAAAGCATTAGAGGTGGCCACTTTGTCAGCATAATACTTCGTAAATTATGATAATCGGTGCATAATTACCTTACTCCTCCTCCTCCTCCTCCTCCTCCTCTCCTGTGCGTCTCCTCTCCCTTTTCCCTCCCCCTTCTCATCAAACGAGGAACTGGTTAAGATGGTAGAAGGGACTTCATCCTTGTCATTAGTGTCAGCACCTGGGCTCCTTGCAGCAGCTGCAACTACCCCACCCCCACCCCCCCTCTTCCCTCTCATACCACCACCACAACCACCAACACCAACACCCCAACCACGTCTGCCACTATTTCCACTACAATTCCTTACAATCACAGACTCTCACCACTACCACCATCCTCTTCATCGCATACCTCATACAAGTCACTAGCCATCACCACAATTTACCCATTCTACCACAGATACCAATCTTGACCACCATCACCATCCACCCACACCAGCATCACCACCACTACCATCATCACTAGCATCACCACCACTACCAGCATCACCACCACTACCATCATCACCACCATCACCATCATCACCATCATCACCACCAACACCTCCACTCTTGGGGCTATACAACCGCCAGTCCTCCCTCTCCTCCTCCTCTGTCAGTAATTAACACAAGATAAGGAAATATTTGCCAGAAGAAAATTTGTGTTTTTTGATTCCACGTCATCCGCTCTGTGGAGTTAATTATGTGGAAGTGACGCTGATCTGCCGGGCGTCACTAGGGAGATCCATCAGGCATTACACCCGTCTGGTGGTCGTAGTGGTGGTGGTGGTGATAGTGGTAGTGGTGGTGATGGTGGTGGTGGTGGTGGTGGTGGTAGTGGTGGTGGTGGTGGTGGTGGTGGTGGTGGTTGTGGTGGTGGTGGTAGTGGTGGTGGTGGTGATAGTGGTAGTGGTGGTGATGGTGGTGGTGGTGGTGGTGGTGGTGGTAGTGGTGGTGGTGGTGGTGGTGGTAGTGGTGGTGGTGGTGGTGGTGGTGGTGGTAGTGGTGGTGATGGTGGTAGTGGTGGTGGTGGTGCTTTTCTGTTAGTGCTTACGTAACAGTTATTACGGGACAGCGAGGTGTAGCTCACCATGCCTCTATTTGTTGTACCTATTGCTTTATTTTATCTATTGTGACTTTCAAGATTTTTGTAGAATCTGACTGTAATGCTATGGATGGAGGTGGCTTCCACAACTTCTTCTTCTCTCAGTGCATTCAACATGTTGACCATCCTCACAGGCAATGAGTATTTCCTTATAATTCTTTGAATTGTTTGCTTTCCTATTTTCCACTTCTGATCTCTTGCCCACTTTATCTCACTAAAAAAAAATGCTATCCTCGTACACGTTGTCGATTAGCCTCAATATCCTGTACATTGTGATCATATCCTCTCTGCTCTTTTGTTCCTCTATGGTACTTAAATTTAGTTCCCTTAATCTATTCCGGTATCTTAGTCCTCTTAAGTGAGGTGCATCAACACTTGTCTTGTTGCAAACCTCTGCACTATTGCAACTTTGTTTTGTGCGTTACGAAGTGAAGATTCCATGCTGGTGCTTCGTACTTTTCTATTATCTTACATAGAGTATAGAGTAGAGTAAATATAAGAGAGTTTTAAAGTACAGATTATCTTGAAAATGTTTTTATTTAGGTTGGTGAATGCTGTTCTAATGTGTTTCAGCTTCTCAACAAAAATGTACAATTTCTCAAAATTATCAGAGCATCAGCAGCAAAAATGTAAATAATAACATGAAGAAGAACGATGGCAAGTGGAAGTTATGGCATTCGTGTCTGTCTGAGCCATTTGTTCTTCCTTGGCCATTTTTCTCCTTCCAAGACTCAGGCAAAAGCTTCATCAGGGGTCTTTATTTTTCTCTCCTCTCCTCCTCCTCTTCCATCTTCTCTTCTCGCTTCTCTTTCCTATTCTTCTCCACCTCCTTCTCTTCTCCCCTTCTTCTTTCACCTCCTCCTACTTCTCCTCGTCTTCTTTCCCTCCTTTGTCCTTCTTCACTTCCCTATCATTCTTCTCTTAACTTTTCTACTTATCTTCTTCATCTCCCTTCCCTCCCAGCCTTCCCACCGTCTCTTCCTCCTCCTCCTTATGACGATCGAGAGCATCTTCGCCCCACAGAGAAACATAAGGGGAAACAGTCAGCAGTGTTGGTATGGTTTGTGTGGGAGGAAATACATGACTGACTCTCTTTTGTAAACCTTTGTGTTCGTTCTTCTCCCACCACTCACAGAGAGTAGTGTTCGTAGCACCATCAACGTCACCACCAGCACTAGCAGCACCACCATTTGCACCATCAGCACCACCACCAACACTAACAGCACCATCACCACCACAATCACCATCACTACTAACACTATCAAGAGCACAGTCAGCTCCACCACCACCATCACTACTAACACTATCAAGAGCACAGTCAGCTCCACCACCACCATCACTATCGCCAACACCATCAGCGCATGATCACTGCATACAAGGTACTGAGGATAGTAGACAAGATGGTCAGTATTAGCCTCCAAACTGAGAACAAAATTGAACACGAGAACATTTTTGGAAGCTGGAAACTCGAACGAGTCGAAGAAATGAAAGGAACCTGTACTCTGAACGAAGAGTCAAAAATTGGAATACGCTAAGAGCATCGAAAGCTTTCTCCATCCACAACTTCAATGTCCGATACGACAAAGAGCTTCAACGTCCAGAAAGTTAAAAACAAAACGCACCATGTACAACGAGCCTAAGATGCGGGACACATAGAGCTTGACTTCACTCCACTATTGTAAATATTAGAAGCAGTGTTAGGTAAGGTCCACCGATACTCAAACAAGCCTGAAGCTACTAAATCACTGATTTTGTCCAACAGTAGAAGTAGCATTACCTTCGACCTTTCCACGTGTACAAGACATTACTCTCGACAATTGTATACCCATTGTTTCAGAATTATGTGTTCCTAACGCTTTGATTTTCCTGATGTCCGCCTGTATATATTTTCTGTCGGCGTCTAGAGTTCTGTCGTCCTAGTGGAAGATGTTCAGTTCACTAGAATCTGACTTTCCTAAAGACTGCAATATATATATATATATATATATATATATATATATATATATATATATTATAAAGCAAAGGAATAATCAAGTTTGACACCTTCACAGGAGTCGAATCCGTTGTTCAAAGAGAAGCTTTTTGTTTCGCCGCTTTTGCATGATCCACTAAACGAATATTGGGAAATCAGATTCATATCGTTAACTCGGAACATTGCGACTCTTCAATATCTAGGTTATCCAGATCCGTTTGGTGTCTTACCGTAACAGTTTAATATAGTGTTTCCGCTGGCCAGCCTGTGAGCCACCAGGTGCTCAAGTGGATACGTTACCAGCATGATGGTAGCGACCTGGCCAACTATTTATGCCTGTGGCTTCCATGGCAACGAGGCGGTGTAGGGCGTTACTAACAGCGATGGCCCTGATTCCCTCATTCGTCTTACTTAGGGCTCAGAGGCAAGTGTCTGCGTGACAGAGCGATCTCGTGAACTCTGGTCGTGGCCAGGCAGGCAAACGCTTCTGTATAAGGGGAGTTGAGACACAACACCCGCTACTACCCCCACCCCGTGTTGTAATAGCAGTTGGCTGAGAGATCTTCCGTGCTCGAATCCCGGTGAATGTTGCTGGTGGACAAGGCATGGTGGCTTTATGTACCTCTGATTCATGAACGAATGAGGATTCCGCTGTTGATGACAAAATACTATCACCATCACCAATCTTATTAGATTCAGCAATCCTCATTTACGTCATCTCCAATCTTCATTATCACCATCTTCATTATCATACACATTAGTTGCAAACTTTGACAATCCCAAATTGTGTTGTAATCTCATTCTCTACTGATGATGCTTCAGAAATTTTCCTATTTTACTATTAACTAAAATATTTTGTAAATATGCATGGAGCTAAGTCGAAAGACATTTAAGGAATTCTGATAAAAATACTGATCTATATATATAGTTTTAATGCCAATATCTGTAACAAATACACAAAATTTCTTCATTAAATGTGTTTTGCTTCGTGTTTTCTAAACATCCGACACCTCAAGCATGTTTACGAGGAGACTTTAAGATCACGTCTGTTTACAGTCAAGTTCGTGAGAGAAGTTTTGTGTGTGTTGATTGGCTTCTCTCTGGCCGAGTTCATTAGGAAAGTTAGCGACAGCTCAAACCTGTGCGTGGAAGATAAGATCTTAGCCTTTGTTGACCAACGATCAACCAACAAAATTTCCAAGCACTCCATATGGCGCTGAATTAATCCTGAGTGGAAGTATGAGACCGGACAAATCCTATTAGGTAGTATGTAGCCGGACAAATCCTAGCTGGCCGTATAAAGCAAGATTAATCTTTCTCGGCCATTTTAAGAAGGATTAATCCTAGTTGATCGTATGCAACCCTTCCTCTCCAATAGTACATCGCAATCTGACATATGAATCCTTAAAGGCCAAAAATTGCTGAACTTTAAAATCACAGCAGCTCGCAAAATTGTCGTGATATCCCGTTTTCTATTCGTGGGTCTTCAGTTAGGTTAGGTTCGGACAATATAGTACATCAGTTTAGTGACGTTGGAAACGCTTGAGAGGTTGGGCTGCCGTATGAGACAGGGTTAAACCAAGCTCGTCTTATAAGATGAAATTTATTCATGCTGGCAGATTAATTTAATCTGTCAGCTTGACCGAGCTATGGACACCGAGAGGTGTTCTCGACTTCTCGGTGTATTCACTGAAAGTTTACTTTTGTCCTGGACAATATCCACGACTAAAGTGTACTCGGCGGATGGTCTGTAAACTACTCTGATGGCTTTAATGGACCTCCTAAGGTTGATAGGCCATAAGCCCAGCACCAAACTAAAGCCAGGGCTTCCCTCGACTAGGTTTAGCCGCAGTATAGGGCTCTTCAGAGCACAAAATCTAAACTAAAGGCCCACGTGGTGTAAACTTTTCCCCGGAAACCTCTACCATAAACCACATTGACTCCGGATAGATTGGTCGAGCAGCAATTTCACACCATTTCACATCACCATTTCACCACTTAAACATCAATGTTTAAGTGGTTTTGGCTAACCAGAAGTGGTAGAACGCACGAACCAATCGAGACTGATGCTCAATATTCTGGGGAAATGAATGAAGGTGCTTTTGATTTTACAAATAGGAACGAAATTTTAGCCCAGCAGTTAATAGTGTTAAAATTTTGTTGTATTATGTGTGAGAAGAGGTTGCATGCCGGACACGCTTCTCTATACACATTAACACGGATGCAACACACACTCTCAACTTTTCCGTGTGAACTCATTTAAACTTCGCAACGCTGCTGCTCCTCATCTTAATTACCCTCCGATAAAAAGTATGTAAATAAATAAAATATTCATCGTTATTGTTGTGGTCCAAAAACCTTGAAAAACACTAAATGTTGTCTTTTCCTGCAGCGTCTTTGCCTACTTGGTAAGCAGGTTGCAGACGCAATAATTGTTCGCCGCCGTTAAATAGCCGCCCAAGACCAGGAGAAATTCTTTTGTCCAATACTTATGTTCCGTCTCGCCGCCTTCTCTTCCTTTTAGGAACTTGAGTCTTAAGGGAAGAACCGTTTGGTTAGACTCACTAGTCCCCTGACTCATTGTTCCCCGGAAACTCGGTGTGGTTATACACGAGTGAGATGAGAGTGATGGTTTGAGTCGGTTGGTTATACACGAATGAGATGAGAGCGGTGATTCCTGTCAGTTATATACGAATAAGAAAGGGATAGTGATACGTTTCCGTTATTCTCTAAGCAATTTAATCCCTAGGAATGGGTAGATAATAGATACGAGAGTAGACACAGATTATCATAACACTACAAACACTGATCCTACAAAACCTACACACGAACCCGTATTTATACCTTTGTTAAATCAATTTTTATTATATAACTTTAACCTAAAGAAATTGTATAAAAATTATGGTTGATGCATAGTTTGTGTACTTAACTTTTTTTTACCTTTTTTCCTGCTGGTTCCTATCTTCTTTTTTCCCCTCTCATATCTATCATCTCTCACATAATATATTTTCTTCATCTATATTCCCTTCCCTTCAGCCTCACCTTCCCATCACGTTCCCCTTTCCAATTCTCTTCTCACTATACCCTTCCTCCCAACACGACCATCTCGTTCATCATCTTCCTCCCCTCTCTCCCTCCACTCCTGCTATCTCCCCATAACGGCCACTAATCTCAAATAAGCGAGCGAGCGCCATCCATGGGACAAGACAGGGTGCTCTCCTGAAGAGGTACAATGAATAGTTAATTATACCCTTGACCCACTCGTGTTGCTGCTGCTTCTGGTATATATATACATATATACATATATATATATATAAATATATATATATATATATATATATATATATATATATATATATATATATATATATATATATATATATGTGTGTGTGTGTGTGTGTGTGTGTGTGTGTGTGTGTGTGTGTGTGTGTGTGTGTGTGTGTGTGTGTGTGTGTGTGTGTGTGTGTGTGTGTGTGTGACCGAAAAAGTAAGATTAATAATTCTAACAGGAATTTCTCAGTATTTCTTATGTTTCTTTTTACTGTCGATGGTAATTGAAAAACAATTCTCCAAAATTAATTTTTATTCCTAGTCTGACGCTACGCTTGAACGCGTTTCGTAATAACTTATTACATTTTCAAAGACTTTAGTTTACACACACACAACTGTAACCTGAAAACACTAAACAGAGTTTTACTTATGCCTAAACTAAACAGCTTGTCTTATATACTCGCATTTGTTGCAGTAACTGTAGTAACTTATTGCTCGGCCTTTTTTCTTATGAAATGATAAAGCTATCCATTTCACTATAAATGATTTAATTTGGTTTAATTTGAGTTAAAACTATCGTAGATATATACCTGAACCTTACCTAACCCTACCTAAGCTAACCTAACCTATCTTAACCTAACCTAAACTAACATAACTAAGTCAATAATTTATGTTCCTAATATAAAATAATAATAACAATTCAAATAAACCAATTAGAAAACTTTTTTGGAAATAAAGAAAATCACTCGGACTATTAGGCAAATTGGGCCTTGCATAGTAGGCCGAGAAGTGCGTTCTGGCTACTAGGTACGACATATAAATATAAATATGTGTGTGTGTGTGTTACAATATAAAATCTGTCAAAAGAAGATAAAATACCTAAGCTGACCAGTAAATAATTTTTCATGAAAATAAACAAAAAGGTTTTAGCTTTATAGCATTTTTCACTTAAGGTTTTACAACTTTTTAAGTCAATCTTCCTCAGACTTTCCTCGAAGGTTTACTGAAGCCAAAAATTTCTTGAGAGATCAGTATACAAGTTGACTGACGAAGGTGCTGAGGGCAGGCGCGTAGCCTCCTCCTCCACCACCAGTAACCCAAAGGTTAGATTTTCACCTTTATCCTGCAGTGACCGAAAGGTTAAAACTTCTCCATCCCAAAAGAGTGTAAGGTCTCCACCTCTAACCCACGAAATTGGAGGCTTCGGACTCCTTCACAGCCCCAAAGATGCAATAGTTGTATCACCTTCTCCAATCCAAGAGACGAGAGGGTTAGGTCTGCTTCTCCAGCTCCAGAAACGCATGGGTTTAATTTTTTCATTCATGCCCAGAGATGCTGCTGCCTGTGTTGACGATATATTCTTTAGAAATACATCTAAATTGGAAAAAAGGCAACAATGGCTAATCTAAGTTTAAGCAACTGCTTAACGGTAAACTTCACAATATTAAAATCCCAACTAATGCATTTACTTGCACAAATCAACAGGGTTATTTGCATTACAACTGACTCCGTGAGACACATGAGTATACATGCCATGTTCGTGCAAGTCTGAGCAGGGGAATTCAATGTCCATATTTAAACAAATGGAAGAAGAGGAATGCCTAATTTAAATGATTACATTATGAAGGAAATAAATATATATCTTTTGGCATAACCAATGGAAAGTTGAAGTGTGCTTCAGTGATGGCTGGCTGTCTCAGATTAGAAATACAGTAAAGCAGAGTTTTTGACTATGTACTCACTGCCTTTCTGACCGGAATAATGCCTCCTAAAACACAGTGATTACTCACACATCCAGAAAATAGCAAAAAACCTTGAATATCCAATATTAAAAGCATTCGCAAAACACAACCACAAGAGATGAACTCTCATCAAGCAGAAATGTTACATCCAGTTCGAAGAACAAAATCGCCAAAAATCCCAGCACAATACGAGCTTCGAGAACATGTAGTACAATCAAGGTCTTATTGTCAACTGACTAAAGCAAATTGGAAGATATACGAGCAGTTAGTCGAGAACGATGTTATTATGGTGGTACAAGCTCTGTAATCCTGACTGGTGTAAAACCTTTCTCACGCACTCCCACCTATCCTTTCGTGACACCAAGGGAGACCGAGGGGCTGCCATGCCTCAGGCCCACTTAGTGTCACGAAGTGCTACCTCTAATCTCGGGATACTCATGTCATTTTCACAAGATTGTTATTCAGGAGTGTGGTAGCGCAGGACACTCTTGAGAGGCAAGGAAGTTCAAGGTTATGTGATAAGTGGCCTTAACTTATACACGAATTCTCTCGTTCCAACCGCCCCTTACTTCACGAGATGAAAAAAGTACTTTTACAGGACAACTGTCAAAATATCGGTCAGCATAAGTACGAACGACAATGCCTTCCACGACAACACATTGCTATTTCGTTATCAATAGCTTTTGTTTAACAGTATATAAAATACTCCACAAATATCAACGAACTCAAACAATAATGAAAAAATACCTTTCAAACGCATACACTTAACGAAGCTCAATCATCATTTAATTACATATAAAACTACACCCGTTATTAATAGCTACGATCATTGACTGCCCTTAGAAGAAAGGGTACCGGTTGGTTTGGTAGGGCTGGAGTGGACTATTAATCCTGGTAAGATAATTGATTGAGAACAGGACTCACAAAGACTCATAACTCACTACCTCCCTCGCCTCATTCATTACTCACCTTCATTTATCTTTCTTTCACTATTCACTTCTGCACCCCATTTACCTTTTCACGTTCTGTACTACTTCTCTCACCCTATTCACTACCTCACTCACCCTACTCATTCATTCTCTCACCCCAATAGCTCCCTCTCTCGTTCTCATTGCCTTCCTCACACAACACGCTCCCTCTATCACTTCGCTTGCTCATTCACTCACACCACTCATTCCCTACCTCACACCTCTCGCTCCGTCCCTCACTCCATTCAATTCATCCCAGTCTGTCATTCTCCAGCTCAGATTAAATATTTCTCTATAAATCCATTTCAGTGACTCCGACATTGATTCAACCACTCATCTTGAAGCTCTGCCCTGACCCACGCTTCTTCAACACACTCCCAACTCTTCGCCAATTACTCATTTCTCTCCAACATTAAACCCAATTTATCACCATTAAACTTCAGCTCTCCACCACCACACATTACCAGTAACACACCAAGAATCTACCACACAACACAAAAAATTCCGCCACACAACACCAACAATTCGCTACATAGCTCCAACAATCCACCACACAACACCAACAATTCGCTACATAGCTCCAACAATCCACCACACAACACCAACAATTCGCTACATAGCTCCAACAATCAACCACACAACACCAACAATCAACCACATAACAAATCATCACCACACAATATTCACTCTTCACTACATGACATCACCTATACACCATTCAACACCACTCAACACCTCACCTTACATCATTCTCCTACCTCCCCATACCTTCCCTGCTCCAAAGCCCCCCTCCCCTCCCCTCACCACTTTCCCTTCCCCTCCCATTCCCTTCTCCCTTTCCCCTCACCGTAGTCCAGTTCCCTTGACATTAATTGGTTAATGGATGTTTGCAATTTTTTCAGGAATGGCCACGTTGCATGTTACTTTCAACCCCCCCCCCCATGCTCTCTCTCTCTCTCTCTCTCTCTCTCTCTCTCTCTCTCTCTCTCTCTCTCTCTCTCTCTCTCTCTCTCTCTCTCTCTCTCTCTCTCTCTCTCTCTCTCTCTCTCTCTCTCTCTCTCTCTCTCTCTCTCTCTCTCTCTCTCTCTCTCTCTCTCTCTCTCTCTCTTGTACATATTGGTTGATGCCGAGGCACTGTATGGTTGGTGTGGCACTGTATGGTTGGTGTGGCACTGTATGGTTGGTGTGGCACTGTATGGTTGGCGTGGCACTGTATGCTTGGTGTGACACTGTATGGTTGGTGTGGCACTGTATGGTTGGTGTAGCACTATATGGTTGGTGTGGCACTGTATGGTTGGTGTGGCACTGTGTGGTTGGTGTGGCACTGTATGATTGGTGTGGCACTGTATGGCTGGTGTGACACTGTATGGTTGGTGTGACACTGTATAGTTGGTGTGGCACTGTATGGTTGGTGTGGCACTGTATAGTTGATGTAGCACTGTATGGTTGGTGTGGCACTGTATGGTTGATGTAGCACTGTATGGTTGGTGTGGCACTGTATGGTTGGTGTGGCACTGTATGGTTGGTGTGGCTCTAGAATCCAAAGTTCTGTCAAAAGAATCATACGAAATAATTATGCATGAATTAATTAATTAAACCGGTACATATATCACGCACGTAATTAATTAATGAATGAAGCTGTTTCAAAGATGCGGTGATGGTGGCAGTGTTGGCGGAGGTGGTGGTGGCAGTGTTGGTGGAGGTGGTGATGCCAGTGTTGGTGGTGGTGGTGATGGCAGTGTTGGTGGTGATAGTTGTGGTGTTTGCAGAGGTGTGGTGGCAGTGTTGGCAGCGTCGAAGGTGGCAGGTAGTGAATGACATTTATTTCGCATTAGGAAATAACGGTTGCAATGCCTTTCAGGGCTTTTGGGTAGAGAAGACTGTCAGGTACTCACCTAGTTGTACTCACCTAGTTGTGCTTGCGAGGGTTGAGCTCTGGCTCTTTGGTCCCGACTCTCAACCGTCAATCAACAGGTGTATAGGTTCCTGAGCCTATTGGGCTCTATCATATCTACACTTGAAACTGTGTATGGAGTCAGCCTCCACCACATCACTTCCTAATGCATTCCATTTGTCAACCACTCTGACACTAAAAAAGTTCTTTCTAATATCTCTGTGGCTCATTTGGGCACTCAGTTTCCACCTGTGTCTCCTAGTGCGTGTGCCTCTTGTGTTAAATAGCCTGTCTTTATCAACCCTGTCGATTCCCTTGAGAATCTTAAATGTGGTGATCATGTCCCCCCCTGGTGAATAACTAGCGGTGCTGGGCTAGTAACTAGAGGTGCTGGGCTTGTAAAACTTAAATATTTATGATAGTTGATCTTTGTAAAAATGAAAAAAAATGGATTGATATTCAAGCTTTTCATTACAGAGAAAAGCTGGTCCATTTACAGTAAAAATTCTATAAACCTGGAATGCAATACAATAACGAATTAAACTGTTACATTTATCATACCTGGACTGTATAGGGTGCTGGGGTTGGTGGTAGCTGTGGTGGTGGGACTGGGAATTGTGGTAAGTGGTGTTGAGACTGGGAATTGTGATGATGGTCGTGTTCGAAAATTTTGGTTGGTTGAAGTACTTATGGTAACTATATGTATTAATATATATATATATATATATATATATATATATATATATATATATATATATATATATATATATATATATATATATATATATATATATATATATATATATATATATATATGGCCAATATGTCGTGATGAACTAATTGAAAGTAAACTTTTGTATTACTGAAATTAGACAAACCCGAATTGTTTATAGTTATGTTCGTAAATAAACCCTACCCTAACCATCCTAAGCCTAATGCATGCTACATGAGAACTAATATAGTATATATATAGGCTATACTAGGGCTAAAAATGTTAATGTTGGATTTTTAGCTTTATTTTCTCAGGACTCTTAGAAAAATAGTACAAAACATGGCTTACTGGGCCTCCATTACTACATATTGGTACGATCGTCAACTTAGGTACAAATTGTTCTATCAGATCAGGAGGATGGCTTGACCCAGCCACCAGCTACCCTCACCTGCCTCACCTGCCACCACCTACCACACCAGTCACCACCTGCCTCACTTGTCTCCACCTACAATCACCTACCTCAACAGTCAGCTCCTACCCTCACCTCCCCTTACCTCACCTGCACACGTACACAGGGCGTAATTGAGGCTGGGGCATTCATTATGACGAGTCGAACACCTGAGCCACTCTCTAATGATCAATTTCCACATTTGTCAGCTGAATTGGCCAAAACACAGTAATGAAGCAGTTCATAATAATGTGCCAGCGTCAGCAGCTGGCCTTCACATGCACCAGCTGGTGCTCACGTGCACCAGTTGACCATAATACACCAGCTGATTCTGGTCTGCATCGGGTCGCGGTGACATGCACCATCTGGCGCTGTGATGCACCAGCTGATCAGAACATACACTGGTGGGACACGAACAAGGGGACACAGGTGGAAACTGAGTACCCAAAGAAGCCACAGGGACGTTAGATAGAACTTTTTCAGTGTCAGAGTAGTTAACAGATGGAATTCATTAGGCAGTGATGTGGTGGAGGCTGACTCCATACACAGTTTCGTATGTATATATGATAGAGCCCAGTAGGCTCAGGAATCTGTACATCAGTTGATTGACGGTTGAGAGGCGGGACCAAAGAGCCAGAACCCAACCCCCACAAGCACAACTAGGTTAGTACCTGTACCAGCTGTTAAATTAAATTAAAAAAAATTAAACTCAAGTGTTATCCAAAGTCATCGTAAATGTATGCTGTGCATAGGATTATAGTCAGGAATTATTTACGAAGGCATTATTTTCCCAAACAAAAAAGTCACATGTACTATTTCAGTCCGTCCTCATCAACAAGAGCTAAGTGCTCGTTAACCTAATCGCCAAACCCCATGTTTATGATTGAAAACCGGTTTACACACGATTCACAACTGAGAACGTTCGAACATTTCTCATAGAGCGCTTCGCTGACGACCTCTGTTGAACCACAACGCTGTAAATGCTTCACCCACGTACCTCTAATACAAATAATCGCCAACGAAACTTAAACATCTAACCTAACCTAACCTAACCTAACCTAACCTAACATAACCTAACCTAACCTAACCTAACCTAACCTAACCTAACCTAACCTAACCTAACATAACCAAGCCTAACGTATGTCTTACTATACATTGAACTTTAATGAATAAGAATGCTAATTTATTTTTAAGAACAAATCTTTTTTTTAAATACACAGTACAACAAAACTGATGGATGCGTCATGGGGATTGGTGGCCGCTTAAACGAGCCTGACCTGAGGACAGGATGACTATTCAGCTCGGGAAACCAGTTCAGGGCTAGCACGAAGCGTTTCCTACCAGCCTGTGTTCTTGATCTTCCACAACGTTCAAAATACAAAGAGTTAAACTAACAAGAAACCGTACGAACCCAAGCCACCCACCAAACCTATTCCAGCCCATGCATAGAAAACGGGTATATTTTTGAGCCGCTATTATTATTAGTCTGTTGTATTTTGCACGTTGAGGACCCTAACGTACACAATGAGAAGCACTAGCTGAGAGGGGGAAGGTTTGGGTGTACACAGTAGCCCACGTGATGACAGAGATTAGTTTGAGCTACGCAGATAAGCCCCGGCACTATTGTAGGACTGTTAAAAGGGATATACTTCATACACTGGCAGGTATACAGCCCTCTTTTCTGTATATACATACACTGAGAGGCGTAGCCCTCTACAAGGTGTATACATATTCCTTGAAAGGCGTTCCTCACTTCTCTCTGTTTACATGTTTTGAGAGTCTATTTTAGTCCAGGATTATGTCCAGAACTAAAGTATTCTTGGACATAATCCAGTCCAGGTCTAATTTAGTCGTGGGGCATGATGACGATTGGGTATTAAGCCAGTCTTCAGTCAATGTCAATGTCATTGACTGGCAAAGACAGCCAGTCAATGGAGGTCTTCATAACCTTAATAACCTTTTATAAGCTCCATGCCCAATATGATAGCAAAAATACCGGTTGCCCTCAGCTGCCTGAACCAGGAAGCTAGGGAGAAGAATATGGTTGTGAAGGGGGTCGTTATATAGCGGGTTCAGACCCATGCAAGTGTCTTGTTCTTATGCTAGGTGGTCGTTAAGATGCGGGGTTACAGTCATTCCGCATTCTGGCATACAGTCATTACAGCCATTCTGACGTGGGTACGCACTCTCGTTATCAAAATTGTCCTCAGTGTATGATATTGTCCTCAGGGCATAATATTGTCCTCACTGTATAATATTGTCCTCACTGTATAATATTATCCTCACTGTATAATATTGTCCTCACTGTACAATATTGTCCTCACTGTAAAATATTGTCCTCACTGTATAATATTGTCCTCACTGTATAATATTGTCCTCACTGTACAATATTGTCCTCACTGTATAATATTGTCCTCACTGTATAATATTGTCCTCACTGTATAATATTATCCTCACTGTATAGTAGATTATTGTGAGAAAACGGTGGTGGGAGACTACGGTGATTTGTGGTTCACTCAATGTGGCCTGAGATGGCACATGTGGCTTCATCAGTTCGGTGGCTGATGTAACATCGACTGTACTGTGGCGGCAACGACTGATATGTTTTTGTTTTCTGTTGACTTCAATGGTACAGCTAGCAGCTGGGATGGTTGTGTATTAAATGTCAGCGGCTATGGTGGTCGTGGCGACGATCTGGGTGTAGTTATGAGGGCTCCGGCGTCCCTCGGTGTCTAAAGCGATAAATATCGTCCGTTCGATTCTTTTCCCAAACGCGGAATTTCTGTTCTTTGTGCGCGTCCAATTTGTCGAGTGAGAGCATGACGCGCACCTCGACAGAACACGACACATCTTGGCAATTCTCTACTGGTTGGCGCATTAAGACATAATAGCCGCAGAACAGGCTGTAAAGCGAGGTTTGTGAGGCTTAATCCCCCAACCGACTACTAAAGCCCATTGACGTGGCTGCTTCATAGTATCGTAACTCTCGCTAAATGTCTTAACCAAGGGGTATCCCTCCCAGTGTGACGTTGTCTGGTCTCTGTGTTGAGCCCTCCATCCACGCCTGTGGCCAGCGGGAGCCTTGTGAGCCTTGGGATCTGAGGTTTTGTGTGCAAGTAAGGCTTTGATACTCGTGTTAGTGTGGTCGAGTCGGGAGAGTGAATGAGTAAGAGGTGTTAGCTGGGATTTAAGCGTAGCGATTGTCTTGTACAGGACGGGACAGATAAACACACAGATAGACATGTTTAGAGAACAAGTTTGAAACTGGAATCACAACGCGGCAGCTAGCTACCACAAGCATTACTTCGAGATATTGCATATTATTCGCATCTTAACAGTTAACTTACTTTAATCACAATGACAGACATTAGAACGATGTTAGTAAATTTACGATAAACAAATAATATATTTTGATATTTTCATTGTAAATATCAGGTAGGGGTTTCTTTCTGATAACATTGTTAAAGAGGTTAAAATGTAAAAGAAAAGATCTTAAATTGGAAAGCTAGATTAACAAGGTCAAACGATAAAGATAATAATGAATAACAATCAAGGAGATCAGGCAAACAAAAACGTTGGAAAGTCTTATTTTAATCTCATAAATGCTGAACATAATATGTTGAACTGGCAACGCAGACCAAATAGCTGGACACAAAATTTTTCTAAAGAAATCTGAACCAACAGAGGAGTACAAACAGGACAACTGAGCAACTCTAACAAGCTGAACAATACCAAGTATATATAACAACAGAAGCTAAACAGACGCGATGAATCCTACACAAAAAATAATGCTAAATATGAATAAAAAATGCAATAAAATGCGAATATAAACTATTCAGGGATACAAATTCTTGTTCCCAAAACCATGGACCGAATTAACCTTCAAATTTGCATTAGTGTTCAAACCTCTAAAGCAGCAGCACGAGGCGGGATCAATGCAGCCATCGCTAAAGATTGGCTTCGGGGTCCCTTATCATCTGCGGATCTCAGCCCCGCGAAATGTGGCGCATATACGCATCTGTTTTGCATATCTTATTGCGTTTTTATTGCCTCTGATAAGCCAACACGAGCCGCACCAACGTCGCTGATACGCCCAACGGGTTCGGTGACTGGAGAGCGACAGCCCCGAAAAGGAAAAATTTCGTCTTTTTGATAGTTGAGAGACATTATTATTATTAACATCTTTATTGACAAAATTAATTACAATTTTGCCTAATCTGAGGATTTCAATTAAGTCTTATAAAAGTGAGGATAATACACAAGACAATAGGTCTTTTGGTTGGGTGTGTCTATTGTATCTTCATATTGTGTATGTTCTTTTATGAATGTTATTGACTGTTTGCTGTTATCGATGCTGTATAACATCATTACGTTTCCAGGTTCAACATACGTACTCTTGTCCTATGTTATCTTTATTTGAAAAAAAAACTGTATTTTCCAATTTCATTTTCGTATCTTTCATGGTGTGATCATGTCCCATCTGTTTCTCCTCTAGTCTATGATTGTGCAATTGAGTTTCCGTAACCGGTTCTCCCACAGTTTAGCTCTAATCTTCTAGTTCTAGTCTCGTTGCAGTCCATTGCAATTTGTCATGTATGTTGTGATTGTGATGGTTGAAGTAGTGAGGGGGATTGTGCAAGTTGTAAAGATGGTGTCAATGAAAGTAGTGGTGATGATAGTGATGATGGTGCTGGTGGTGTTTGCTATGGTTATGGTGGTGGTGATGGTGGTTTTAAGTGTTGTGGTTGTGGTGTTAGTGGTAATATAAATTTGTAATAGTGGTGGTTATGGGAAGTGTGCCATTCACAGTAGTGTAGGTGGGAGGAGCACTCAGAACTATACATTAGAGGGGAATATCAAGGATTATGGTTTAAAGAGGAACTAAGAAATTCAAGTTCCATCGAATCACTTTCATTTAAGAAAGAAGAATATTTGTTGAGTTACGGACTTTAAAAAAACAGAGAAATATTAGACAGTTTCAGGACCTAGCGCACTCCTATATTAAAGTTGCTCAATCTATGCATGTGTGAGTTTCTACATGCGGCGAGAAGTTCACTGTAACCCTCGGAGCCTAAAAAAGGAAGGACCGGAGAGTCTGCCAACTGGTGGAAGGTGACGTGGATGAAGGTACATTGTGTGGTTCATTTGGAGGGCTCTTGGAACTGACTCTCAGCTGATATAAATCATGGTTAGGTCCGGGACAAGGATGGTGCATTTTTTTTTATTCAAAATGGGTCATGCTTTAAGGCGAGATGAAGTTCTTTCGCTCTCTTTCGCTCTCTCTCTCTCTCTCTCTCTCTCTCTCTCTCTCTCTCTCTCTCTCTCTCTCTCTCTCTCTCTCTCTCTCTCTCTCTCTCTCTCTCTCTCTCTCTCTCTCTCTCTCTCTCTCTCTCTCTCTCTCTTAAAATCTCTTGCTCTCTGTTTCTCATTATCTCGTACTCTCTGTTTCTCTTTATCTCTTGCTCTCTCTTTATCTCTTTTTTCACTCTTTTCACTCTAGTCTCTCTTTATGTCTCTCTCGTTTTGTGTCTCTCTTTAAATTTCTCTCTGTTTAAATCTCTCTCTATATATTTCCTTGTCTGAATATCTTTCTGTCTTTCTCTTTTCTCTCTCCGTTTGCTGGAAAGGAAATGTAGGTTCAAGAAGAAATTCCATTTCACAGCTGTCAAACGGGAAAAGAATTGTAGAGATCTCTCTTCTCTGCTATTCTCTGCCTCTTACTTTATGCCTCTCTTCCCTCTCTCTCTCTCTCACTCTTATTTTCTCACTCTCTCAATCATTTACTATCTTTCTCTCCTGCTTTATCACTCTTTAACTTTCCACTTTCTCGCTCTTTGTATACAAAATTAAACATAACTAATAGGTGTACGATCAGTGTGACTCGCTGAAGCAACCACAGCAGCTTAATACAAACAGATGATCGTGACGTGATCAGCTGAAGCTATGAAAATAAGGAAATAAAGTTAAAATTCGCCCTAATTGCGTTTTCCCTTCCGGTAATATTTTTCAAGACACAAGATGACTAGAAGAGCGAAAGGTACCAAGTAACTCAAAACTTGCGAATATCAGTTCGATATTCAAGAAAGATGACAAACAAATGCGCAATATTCTCTTCCTTTTGGTTGGCTACTAATGATGGGAAAAATACTAGAACCCCTTATTTGGGACAGGATCATTAAAGATAAAATGGACCACAATTGCATATTCAATGAAAATCCCAGCAACGTGATGTATCAGTGAGAAAATCTTCGAAGCAGCACGGGAGGATCGAACTAATGTCCTGGGTGTCTTCAGAGGACGCGCGCCTTACTCATGTGCTGTGATATGCTAAACAAATTATGGTTTGCTTACCATCTCCGGGCCTCCAGATGCCTTGTGGGTCCCGGAGGCTGTGTAAAGATGCATATCTTGGTCCACAGGTAAGATGCGCGCCTGAGGCTACGCAGGACCCTAGTTCGATCCTGCATTCCTACTCCAAAGATTTTTTTCATAATTAATTATCACATAAACAATAAGTTAGACTAAAAATATCTTTACATATGAATCAAATCTGGTTTTCAAGAGAGTTATTGACACATAAAATATTGTTTGGTATCCTCTGGGTTAGTGTGAGTGAAGACAAACTACACAATAGACTGTTCAGTCTACGTTAATTTAATGTTGATGACGTTGATTAGGCCTTAAATTAACGTTACTCTTGGATATTGAGCCAAATAGGCTGGCGCTCAACGGATTATCAACTGACTGAATGAATATAACGTTTGGAATGCCTCAGGTATCGTTGTCCCCATCCTTTTCATAACCTATATAAAACAGCTAGAAATAGAATTAACATAACAAATCTCTTAATTATCTGATGACAAATTTGGGAAGAATAATGTATCAGAGACAGAGTATAATAGTGATCAGAAAGAACTAGACTGGCTAGTGCAATGGTCAGACATCGAAGGGGAATTTTCCTTTAGACAAATAATAATAATAATAATAATAATAATAATAATAATAATAATAATAATAATAATAATAATAATAATAATAATTAAGTTATCGGGGACAAAAATAAGAGACAAAAAAATTGTGAATTCATATAATTTAGCCTTGAATCCTGGTTCCCCCTCAAGGTCGAACTACTGCCCTTCCCCAAGATGGGCAGTAGTTCGCCCATCTACAGCCTCAGCCCCAACAATAGTTGCCTACTTCTTGGGTACTTATGAACTGGTAGGTAAACAGAACCATTAGGTGAAAGGAAATGTACCTCAGCATTTTCACTCAGCGTTCCTCAGCCCGGAAATCGACCTCGGGGTCCCAGGCTGTGAGTCAACAACGAAGCCAATTGTGCTACGAGGCCCTTTTGATTAAAATAATGTTAAATATGAATATAAAAAGCTTTGCTCAGACACTTTCTTAAAAGCTCGTTTTAAATTTTTGTGTTATAATTATACAAAAGAAAAAGACCAGGACGAAATAATACAGATTAACGCGCCAAAATTATTGTCATCATTAAGAAGTAAATCCTTTAAAGGAAGACTTTAAGATTTAAATTTGTTTTCTGTGGAGAAGCGCAACGCTTTCATGTACTCTAATGGTATCTCGAGTACTCACATGTACTCTAAGATTTGGACCTCTTAAACTAAATTCTTGTTTTTTTTTAGTCCAATGTCTTACTTGCTGCACATTCGTTCCAGTCAAAACAATTTATTTCATATTTAAATATGTAATAATCTATTGTTTCCGCCTCCTAAGGCAAAATATATTTCCTCTCGGTAATATAGATAAGTGAGAGGTAAACACTTATATTCAGAAGAACTTTTGTTCTCGTTAAAAATGTAAATGAATTGATTAATATATCGTAAGAACATTAGCTGATTAGCTGTATCTAAAATCTCATTAAACGTTCAAATATCAGCAGACTCCAAACAGCATTTCTTTATGACAGCATTTTACCGGCAGCTGAAAATCCGGATGCTTTGAATGGGCTTCCATTAGGAGCGTGAAAAAAGTTGAAATTCAATTTTGGCCAGAGGGAATCAAGTCACTCAAACTAATTTAACCTCGCGCTTTAGGTACAAATCCTTCACGGTTTCTGACCTTATGACCTGTCGTCATGGCTACTGGGAAAGAAACAAATAAGGAGAGAAGGGTAATTTATGCGTTATGTTCACGAGGAGTGCGTTTGTGAAGCCGGATTTTAAGCAAGATGAGTGAACATTACTCTCTTTTTTTTTTTGACAGACGCAGCATCTTGCGTTGTTCCAGACTGAGGTGAGAGAAAAGTGCTGACTGAATGATATGATGAGAGAGAGAGAGAGAGAGAGAGAGAGAGAGAGAGAGAGAGAGAGAGAGAGAGAGAGAGAGAGAGAGAGAGAGAGAGAGAGAGAGAGAGAGAGAGAGAGAGAGAGAGAGAGAGAGAGAGAGAGAGAGAGAGAGAGAGAGAGAGAGAGAGAGAGAGAGAGAGAGAGAGAGAGAGAGAGAGAGAGAGAGAGAGAGAGAGAGAGAGAGAGAGAGAGAGAGAGAGAGAGAGAGAGAAGAGAGAGAGAGAGAGAGAGAGAGAGAGAGAGAGAGAGAGAGAGAGAGAGAGAGAGAGAGAGAGAGAGAGAGAGAGAGAGAGAGAGAGAGAGAGAGAGAGAGATAAAGAAATAGAGAGAAAGATAAATAAAAAATAGAGATAATTTAAAAGAGATATAGAGAAAGCTAGAAAGATAATCACGCGATATGTTGGAGCTTCAATGTAAATGCAAGTAATTCTACAATGAAAATCGACATATAGATTAAACAAAAAACACAACAGCGAGACAATTATAAAAATATCAGAAATACACATTGCCAAGATCAACAGAGCGTGGGAGTTACAATGCTTCCTGGTGCATAAGGCATTAGTATCGGCCGGGATGAAGGTCTGAAAAAGATACGAGATTGATCGGGTTTCGGATAAGCGGCTGTTATTGAATTGCAGTAAGAAAGGCCGCGAGGTAATGGAAATTAAGTTCGGTGGGGCGGAAAAATCGCTGGACCAAGTTTGGAATGTAATTTGATTAAGCCAGGAGGAGAGGTGGTGGCTTTGCTGGCTTCCCCAAGTCCGTCAGCGGTCGATGACTTAGGACACAGGTCCTCCTTGACTCTTCATTTGAAGGAGGAGCTTTGGCTTCTGGACACCGTCTGTCAGATAAAAAATATTACAATACCCGAAAGCCATCTTGCTTCTTCCTCCAACTGAATCTATGTATAGAGTAAGCATCATCTGCCTCCTCTTTTAGATCTATTTGCTTATTGATCTGTCACTAAAGCAGTGCTTTCTTACATTTCTGTGGCTTATCTGATTTTCTAGATTCCATCCGTGACTTCTGATATGCGCTAATTCATGCTAAATGTTTCGCGTCTACTCACTTGGTCAATGGCTCTAGAAGAGCTAAATTTAATTAGCTCTTCTAGAGCTAATTGTCAATGGCTCTAGAAGAGCCATTGACAAAGTGAGGCATTGTTACAATGTATCGTAATTACAATGCATTTTATACATTTAATTACGATGCCTTTATTAATTATTTATATAATGTTTATTTCAATCGTATTTTTAATTTTTAAAATAAAGATTAAATTTTCTCATTTACTGGTGTTTCTGTTTAACTTTATTGTATATAAAGTACATTACAGCTATACACAGGTAACTAACTTTACAAATTAATTAAAAACATATCGATACATCTCCTGCATTAGGTGAATTTTATAGACATATTCATGAATTTTTCTAAGTAGAAAAATGCAGCTATTGCACGACAGATTGCACATTTCCGTCAACGCCACTCCTAATAATGCAACCCCCATTTGCACCCACTTCAGTCGAACAGCGTAATTTTAGTCATCCATCTCAGACGAGAGAGTACTCTCCGAGTCCTCGTCTCCCTCATCCCCGTCTCTTCTGAACTACTTGTTCCTGTACCATTTTCTTCTGAACCACTCCTTTCTGCACTATTCTCGTGTGAACCACTAACTTTCGTGAGATTCTCGTGTGAACCATTCACTCCAGAACAGCTCTCGTTTGAACCATTCACTTCTGCACCATCCTCGTCTGAATCACTCACTCCCGAACCGCTCTTCTGAACGGCTTTCTTCATAACCACTTCTGAACCGGTTCCTTTTCATCTCCTCACTTTAGGAGTCACTCTAAAACCACTCAATTCTGAGACGCTCAGCTCTGAGCCCCACTTTCATTAACCACTCAATCACTTCTGCACCAAATCCCTTTTAAACTACTTCTAAATCACTCCTCTGAACCGCACGGTAATGTTTCTCAAAGTGTCAGTCATCCTCGCCGATAACACCTTTATGCTCCCAAGTACAGCAAAGGCTGAATTCTAGGGAATATTCTCAAGAATATTCGTGAAAATTCTCAAATTTCTCGGTATTATTCCGATTATTTTCCTGTGTACGGAATCGCCAGAAATGCCAAGCTCACCCTGGAACCTTATTCGAAAGGTAAATCGGTAGTTTTTTATAATTATCTCCTCGTAGATGACACCTGCAAGCAAGGGCACTCAGCCACCTGTTCCAAAACACCCTCCGCAAACACCCGACAACCTCCACCACACAAATACTGACCAACCAGCAAACACTGCGTGTAACAGGCACCATAACACCCAAATGGCCGCTCTCCTCCTCTCATAAACGCGCGTGCCATTGTAAGACGATCGCGACCATTGCTACGGTGATGTCATAATTAAGCACTCTAATGACGTGATAATTTCCTGGGATAAAGGTACCGAGTGCATAAGGGGAGATGACATTATCAGAGCGAGGCGTGAGGGGAGTGTAAGGAGGTGAGGCAGAGAGAGGAGTGAGGAGATAGAGAACATGAAATAGCTTGTAGAATGGGGTGTTAGTGGAGATAATGGCCGTGAGTCTGGGTCAGGTGTTTGGCCCCAGCGGGTGTGTGTGTGTGTGTGTGTGTGTGTGTGTGTGTGTGTGTGTGTGTGTGTGTGTGTGTGTGTGTGTGGAAGAGGGAACGAGGAAGAGGTCGAGGAAGTCGCTTAGAGAGTTTGCTTTATCTGGATTAGTTGTGGCTGAAATAACACAAGCTGGCTATGATTAAATCATGCATAAGAATATTACACAGAGTTTTCAAATGGTTCAAATTGCATATATTATTAGCTTCAGCGAGATAATCAATCGAAGTAAAGCGGTAACTCGAATCAGCATTCTGGGTGCTCCCCACCCACGCATTTCACCCCTGTACCACGTCATGGTATAAGTTGTACAACCTGAGATTCCATTGGGGCTCACCATAGTCCGTGCTATATGTACATTTCGTTCTGAGTAGCTAAATCTAAAACAGCAACAGATTCTACTGAATCCACAAGATGTCTGAAGGCCACAACTGAAGCCAGTCCAAGTTTGACATATACCCCCATACATCCTGGTGTAGGTAAAAGAGTACATTCATTATACACACAGTGAATGAACTCCTTTATCATACGTGTAGAGTGAATTACCTTGTTTACCTACGCTAGAGTGCTTAGGGGTTATATTGGCTTCAGTTGGCCTCGAAGACTTGTTGTGGATTCAGCGGAATGATTGGTCGATGAAGATTAAGCCACCCAAGAGGTGGCACGGGCATGAATAGCTCGTTTCAGTGGAGTTTTTTTTTTTAGATTCAGCTATTCAGAACAAAATGTTCCAAGTAGCACGGGCTATGGTGAACCCATAGTGGACTTACCTGGCACAGGAGTGGAGCTGTAACTGCCAGCGTAGTTGTTGTTGTTGTTGTTGTTGTTGTTGTTGTTTTAGATTCAGCTACTCGGAACAGAAAGTTCCAAGCAGCACGACTACTTTTGTTTTTAGTTAATTTTAGCAAATATTGCTGTAGTTAAAAATAACTACAGCACGGCTATAGTTTTTAGCTAATTTAGCGATGTAAATACTCTCTTTTATAGCATTGCATTACTTGAATGACATGAATCATCCGCCTTCTCTATAAGACATCTCTACACGCTGAACTAACAATATTTTCCATTTTCCTCCCTCGAGAAAATTCTGCTTAGCTAGTGTTTACATTTTTCCTGGGAAGTTTGATGTCCCAAAGAAGAAAAACGCTGAATATAATATCTAGGATAGTATTGGACTTTTAATATCTTTATGTAAATCTATTTACATCACCGGTGTAAATGAAGCTGAGAAGCGTAAGTTAGAATGGCTCACAACTTCTGACAGACTAATTGGCCAATATTCCAAGTTACTTGGTATGTCAATCAGAAGTCTCCGAGAGTAATGGAACAGGTGTGAACATGGAACGTAGGGAATATATTAAACTATTTTCAGATACTGACTGATTCTTTTGGGTGATCTGATAATTATAGAGACATGTGACCTTAACCTGGAGTTATCAAAAAATTATTTAAAGCTAAAAAAAAATTACGTGCATCTTAATTTAAAATTATTTTTAATCTATGCTTTTCACTAGTTCACGTGGCTGGCAAAATGACAGAGGAGAAGCACAATGAAATGACAACAATGTGATATATCTACAAGCAAATAATGAGATTATTTAATGGGATCGAATCCCACATAATTGAATTCTCATAGCGGGAATAATCAGGGGAAAGCACCAAGTCACGACTATATAGCATTTGGAAGGGGTCAAGATAAGGATTTGTGATGTAACGGGGGGTGGGGGGGGGGGAATGGTGCCCAACCACTTGGACGGTCGGGGATTGAACGCTGACCTGCATGAAGCGAGACCGTCGCTCTACAGTCCAGCCCAAGTGGTCCAAGGCGCGCACACTATCGATTGAACCACGATGAATTCAAAATATATTTAAGCCAAACGCATCACCTGACACTACAAATCTAGGAAGTTACATATTTAAACATATTATGTTCTTTAAGTATAAGATAAATGTGAAAATTGCTGTACTCGTGGAGGAGGTGCTCTAGACAGATCTAACAGCTTAGTCAAACACACATTCACTCACGGACAATCACATTCAGTCACGCTCACATACACTCACAAATATACACACTCACGAACATGTACACACTTACAAACATACATTCACTCACCAACATGCGTCTCCTTACTCACCAACATACATACCCTCAATCACCAACATAGACAAAAATATACACTCACACTCTCACACTATATATCTTAATCTCCAATAAGCACTCAAAGGAACAAACAAAACAGACCGACATATAATCTCACCATTCATCATAACCAGAAACAAATGTTCTCTGTAACAATACAAAAACATATTTCAACAGGATTTCTAAATGTAATAACACGTATAGATGAATTATGAGCAAACCTCTAAATTTTATTTGGAACATTTTCCTGACATGTTTGTCGAGTGTACAATGACAGCATCCTGTAGACCACATCATAATGACAACATTATGCTCTGATGAAGGTCCGGGAAGGTCCTAAACTTTGTTACTTTAATTTCATACGTGTGGGTAGGGTCTATTTTTTTTATTGTAGATCACCTATCACTCATCAAAATAGATTTTCAAAATGCCTTCAGCCTTGTTTGAAGGAATATCTATCAGCACAAATCAACTGGTGTGCTATCTTCTTCTTCTTGAGTTGATTTCGGGGCTTTAGTGTCCCCGCGGCCCGGTCCTCGACCAGGCCTCCATCCCCTGGAAGCAGCCCGTAGCAGCTGACAAACTCCCAGGTACCTATTTACTGCTAGGTAACAGGGGCATTCAGGGTGAAAGAAACTTTGCCCATTTGTTTCTGCCTGGTGCGGGAATCGAACCCGCGCCACAGAATTAAGAGTCCTGCGCGCTATCCACCAGGCTACCAGGCCCCTTGTGTGCTATTGTGAAGAAGAGTAATCCTCATTCCCTCTCTGTTTTTGTTGTTCTAGCCACATAAATCCTCCCCATCAAACTCGTGATCTGATTCTCAACATGTGATCGGATCCTTCTTCTCTCCTCACTGTGGCCACTTGGATCAATACGTGTTCTTTGTCGTCTCGTCTGGAAGATACCTTAACGGGAAAACGTTTGATGAAATTGTTTATCCTTTCTGTTTGGTTTCTTGCATCCAATTGAAACGTGGCTGCGATGTTTTTGCACACACACTCACACACACACACACACACACACACACACACACACACACACACACACACACACACATACACACACACACTCACACACCACTTGGTGTGTGTGTGTGTGTGTGTGTGTGTGAGAGAGATGATATAGAATTAATCGCGACATGATTATTCGGATGACAAAAACACAAATCGGTGTTGTATTGAGTATATGCTCGATATAATAATTCATTTCTCTATTGCTCAAGCTCAATTTGCACTAGACATGAAAATTTTGTACCCAACTTCCTGAATTCCTGAGCTTTCACCATAGGAAGCAATGTCATTCGTGATTCTCCTCCATAAACGTAGATGTATCTGTTATTGAGGATTGTGGAACGATCATTGTGTGGTGGGAGTAGTAGCAAGAATGTTATTAAATAAAACTAAATTTAAACTGTAACAAAAGTGTGTTGAGTGTTTATCGTATGCGTTCGAGTAGACGGAATCATTTTAATTTCATAAAAACTATAATGTGTGTAATAATTCTCAAATAAAACACAAAGTTAAGCCCGCCAATGTTGGTTAGTTATGGGCAGTCATACATAAGGCTTACCACCTGCATTTTGCTCATCCATTTTCTGTCAAATTAGCTACCCACTTAGTTCAACCACAACAAAACAAGTCTTATTTAACATTTAAGCATGTTAGATCTCAGTTAGATCTAAGTATGTGAGATAGAATGACTGTAGACATGACAACTTAGCTATTATAGATACACGGCTCGCTTCCATTTATACTTTTACTGTCCATTTCATGTTGTCTGGCCACTTTCAGCTTTATGTCGCCCGGTCAGCTGACTTAATTGCAGTGTTATTTATTCACATCGTGGTATATGATTTCAAAACATTTCAGTCTTCCTATTCATCTCAGAAATTCACCACCCGCTTCACCTCACACATTCACCACCTCAGACATTCACTCACATCTTCAAGCCATTTACTCAATAACTACAACCGGGGAATCTCCGCACTATTGATTCCCAATATCTCTCACGAGTCCTTGACGATGAATTGGTTGTGTGGTTATTGTCAGCAGAGTACATACCTGTGCGTGGAGTTGTTTGGGACGCGAGATTAATGTCTTCCTCGCTCTGGGGATGATTTACATTGAGTCTGGGATCTGGGGTGTACTTGTGGTATGTGTTCTACCATGTATGTATGTTCAAGGGTGCGTGTGTACTTCCATAAATTTGTGTGTGGTCAGAGTTGTAAATAAAGTGTGTGTACTACAGTGTATGAACCAGTGTGCAGGGCTGTATAGAATGTTTTCTCTTAATATGCCCGTGTTCAGGCGTGTACATGTAGTGTGTGCGTATTCTTACAAATATGCATGTGCTCAGAGTTGAATACGTAGTGTGTGTGTATTCTCTTAAATGTGCCGGTGTTCAGTGAGTGAATATTTCCCCCTTGTGAGTGTATGCTGCGATGGGTATTTTCCAACTGGCTTGTACAGCTCTTGTGTTTAGTTTCCTTGTGGCTACAGCCCCTTCTCGTCAGTACCGTCAAGTTTGTGTGTGTATGTGTGCTTAGATACTTTCCCTAATGTTATCATACATTAGAACAGAGTTCTCGTTGCTTATTTTTAGGATCCAAGAAACTGAACAGAACCAACTCACTCTTCTTCGTTATATTGTTAGCGCCAAACCTATTGCACATGCGCAGACAATACGTCACAACATCGTGGCTGACAATTAGACACGCAAATTAACACATTTGAAAAATAAAGGTCGTGATGACGTTTTGGTCCGCCCGGGACACCTAACCCAAAGGACTTGATAATGGCCCCACGACGGGCAGAATCATCATCACACACACACACATGGACAGAATCATCGTCGGACACACACACACACACACACACACACATGGGCAGAATCATCGTCACACACACACACGTGGACAGAATCATCGTCACTCACACATGGGCAGAATCATCGTCACACACACACACACATGGGCAGAATCATCGTCACACACACACATGGGCAGAATCATCGTCACACACACACACACATGGGCAGAATCATCATCACTCACACATGGGCAGAATCATCATCACTCACACATGGGCAGAATCATCATCACTCACACATGGGCAGAATCATCATCACTCACACATGGGCAGAATCATCATCACTCACACATGGCCAGAATCATCGTCACTTCTTTTATTTTCAAATGTGTGAGTTGGGTGTCTATTACATGTACTATTTTCTGTTTTTAATTTCCTCTGAAGATAGACTATATTTCTTAACAGTACTAAGGCGTCATATTAGGAAAAGCTTTTTCTCCATAAATATTCTAGCCATTATTAATTTATGTTAAAATACATATTAAAAATGTAATATATAAAAGCATTTATAAATTATTCACAAATTAAGAATAAATACAATTCGTATCCGATTTGATTCGGTAAAATATAGAAAAAGATTATTACCGACAAACCAATCCCCGGGGGAGAACATAATTACATTATAATTACATATTACAATTACATTATAGGTTAACCAAATCCATAGTATAAAAAGAATGTGTGACAAGAAATAAAGCAACCGAATGACATAGCTTAAGACGATCGAAAGTCTTAAGACACAAGAAAGTTTTGAAAGACGGTCGAGGTGGGGAAACTACCACCTCGTTCTTGGGCGCTGCTAGACAACAAAACCTTCCACTTACGTGTTGATGCGCCCTTGTGAGCATCTGTATGAGTACCTACAGTACATCTCTCCCCTCTCAAATAATTCCATTTTGGCAGGAAGGTAGGAAAGTGAGGAGCTCAGGGGGTGATGAGCATGAGAGGAATCACCTTCTACTCGGATATAATTAACAACTACTGAACTGGAAGAGGAGGTTAGCAAGGAAGATATACGGGAGTGTTCAAATATGGAATATGAGGGAGAGGTGGTGAGATAATGAAATGAGGAATGATGTAGGGGAAAATGAAAGGAAATGAGGGTGTTCCTTACAAAGGAGAGAGAGAGAGGAGAGGTCATTACAAAACACGCTCACGCGAGCATTCTCAACGTCTAGAAACAGTTGCAGTAATGTGTCCTAACCTAACCAATCACAGGAATCACAAACAGGAAACGAGAAATTATGTCACTTTTGCAAGATGCTACCATTTTCTTGTGCATCTGTTTTTGGCCTTAGGGTAAAGTATGCGTCAAAATTCGACGTGCTATAAGAAAAACAGGTTACATTACTGAGAGAGAGAGAGAGAGAGAGAGAGAGAGAGAGAGAGAGAGAGAGAGAGAGAGAGAGAGAGAGAGAGAGAGAGAGAGAGAGAGAGAGAGAGAGAGAAAGAGAAAGAGCAAAAGATAAGAAAAATGTTAAGAGGGAAGGAGTGGTAAAAATGGAGGTGCTGGTGAGAACAAAGGAGCTGATAAAGATGGAAGGAGAGTAAGGATGGAAATTGTGGTGAACGATGAGGGGATCTGAAGATGGCTGGCTAATACCAGGCAGGAAATTTGATCCAAAAGAGTATGACAAAAAGAGTAAAAAATAAACAAACATAAATACAAAACAAAAATAGCTTCTGTTTTTAGTGAAATTAGAACTGTTCCTTAAATCCAAGAGATAAACAGAGACACGTTTCGCTTTTAAATCAGGCGGAAACTTAAAAAAAATGGAGCGCATGACTAACCCTGCTTCCTATTTTGTAAATGATGTTCGTTTCTCATATTATGCACCTTTCTCTGAAACACATATTTCTTTTCTGAATGCGACGCCATAGAACGTCATTTTTTCTTTGTACTGTTAAGTATCTTTTCCCCTGGTACGTATTTCATCTACAGAATAGTTAACTAGAGTCTGCTAATTTTAAGTGTGCCACTGGAACGCAAATGTGTGGCAAGAGTAAGCATTTTACTTCCCCGAAAGTCATGGAATCCTGGGTTGAGGCATCGCTGGGAACCGTATAGCTTTATCATTAGTACATCATTAAAAAATAAACGCATTTTTAGGCATTTTATCATATATAACTCAAGGTTGCTTTAAAATGATTCAAATTTCTTATTTGAATTATGAATAAAATAATATGAATATGGTTTTTATATCATCATAATGCAGCCTTGTAAATAGAAACTTAAAAAATTAATGAATTGCGGCTGTCCCCTCTGGCCTTCAAAGATATCGGCAAGGAAAAGGAGTGAGTATATGTTTGGTAAGTCCCACGCTAGGGAAATTTAAAAAGATAACTGAAAGTAACATTTAGATAACAAACATTTTATAGAAAGTGCAGGTGAAGTAAGGAACTGGGTTTCAGTCTTGAAACATGTTAAAGAATATTAAGAGAAAAGTCCATATGAACGTGGAAATCTCACGAATTCACACAAAACACAGATAATGCATTAACTTCACGAGTCCATTCAGCATTGATAATACATTAGCCTCACGTGTGCACTCAATACTGATAATACATTAACCTCACGTGTACACTCAATACCGATAATACCTCACGTGTCCACGTGTCCGCTCAATACTGATAATACATTAACCTCACGAGTCCACTCTACATTGAGAATGAGTTACCCTCACTAATCCGGACTCCACTGGTAAATCAGCAAATTAAAGCTTGGTGTGTTTTCCTCATAATAATTAAAAGCATATTCCTAGATGCTACATGTTAGGTGTATAACACTTAAGATTCACATATACAATTTTCATGTCAACGGAAGAAACTGTTCATGAGACTGATGTGACCAATAACTGGATGGATGAAAACGAAAACGGCTTCGCCCTATGTCAGAGGGGCCGCGATAACTTTAATAGGCTCCCCCGTCCCATTAAGCGATAACCCAATACACATCGCAACTAAGATGGACTGTATCCATTACGAGAAAATTGATGAACATTCCTAATCTCCTGCCAGTCAAAGCCATGAACATAAGAAGTATTCCAGGTGACACCCAGTGTTTAATGGGGTGAAAGAGAAGAGTCAGTCAGACGGACAGATCTTAAAGCTGAATCGAGAAAAGGCTGACACAGACACAGCTGACAGTGAGAGAAAAAGAGACAATCTCGTCCTTTTGTGCCTTGAGTCCGCCTATCTTAAATTTATGCCGAGCGAACCAAAGCAAGGATTTTCATATTTAAATAATTTGGTTAAACCGGCTAATGAGATTTTATAAAGACAACTCTGAATATTTTTAGCAGGATCGCCCTTAACCGTACACGGTATCGTGAATACCTCACTATTGATCGTCTATCAAAAGAGCGACATCGCAATGTAGTTGCCGAAGAGTGCTATCCTTAACAAACCATTTAGGTTTAATTAGCATCTGAGAAATTCGGTTGGAATAACAAATCCAAATAAAATAATCTAATTAACTTAATGGATGCTGACAGCACACATAATTGGCACACTGTATTATGACAATTATAGGCTGAACATATTTCTTTGTGATAATTAGCACTAATGCAAAGCTTATTAGCATATTCATGCATTGCATGATATTATCAGCTCACAACAAGTTAGATTAAACAGTAAGTGAATTTGGCACATAGACGCCTTAACACAGTGTTTATATATAATATATATATATATATATATATATATATATATATATATATATATATATATATATATATATATATATATATATATATATATATATATATATATATATATAAATTCTGGATGGTGTTGCCGGCGGTCCCAACTCTCCAAACAAATATTTTTGCAACATTGTTTTCCTAAAATATTCAGTAAACAGGCTAGTGACTGCCTACAAACCAATCAACCTCACTCGCTCAACAGAACACAACCTCCGCACTCGCCCTAAATAAAGAAATCTTCACACTCATGTCATTCAAACCCTCAAAAAATCACATCCACAACCGTTCAAAACAGTAATAACATCCACACTCACCGAAATGGCAATTTCACGGACGTCAAATCACGCCATCTATTTCTTTCAAACGGTCTCTCCACGCCACTTATCAGAGCCAAACTAACCCATCACACTAATCACAATCACACTAACCATACATATGTTATCCAGCCCCAACTGACTTTATCCCCCAAAGCACAACACAGCTATAGTGTCCCTAACCAGTGATCCTTAACACATTCCTAAGCCAGTGATCACAGAACACATACTCAAGCACACGCAACACCTCTCCTCCTGGCTTAATCAAAATTACATTCCAAACTCAACCAAGCGATTTTCTCGCCCCATCGACCTTAATTTCCATTACCTCGCGGCCTTTCTTACTGCAATTCAATAACAGCCGCTTACCTTAAGCGCGATCAATCTCATATCTTTTTCAGACCTTCATCCCAGCCAATGCTAATGGCTTATGCACCAGAAAGCATTGTAACTCCCACGCTCTGTTGATCTTGGCAATGTGTATTTCTGATTTCTTATTAATATATTTGTTCTGTTTTATTTTGTAACTTTGGGTATAACGCTTTCTTGCAGTTATCTCCATCACCATCTTTTATTGCGAGTCTTCGTAAAATAACTTTAATATATTTGAGCGTTAACCCTTCATTACTCTTTCTCTCCCTCTCTCTCTCGCTCTCTCTCTCTCTCTCTCTCTCTCTCTCTCTCTCTCTCTCTCTCTCTCTCTCTCTCTCTCTCCGTCTCTCTCTCTCTCTCTCTCTCTCTCTCTCTCTCTCTCTCTCTCTCTCTCTCTCTCTCTCTCTCTCTCTCTCTCTCTCTCTCTCTCTCTCTCTCTCTCTCTCTCTCTCTCTCTCTCTCTCTCTCGCTCTCTCTCTCTCTCTTTCTCTCTCTCTCTCTCTCTCTCTCTCTCTCTCTCTCTCTCTCTCTCTCTCTCTCTCTCTCTGTTTCCTTAAACATTTAAACATCGAAGCGCTCTAAACCAAATTTAACATCACAACATTTCATTAAGAGGTCAAATTACGATTGCTTTGAAAGGGCTTCCATTCTGAGCACGTGAAAACTTTATGTTAAATTCTGACCTTTCGGCCTTTCTTCGTAGCTGGTGAAAGGACACCTTCACAACAGTGAGAGAAAGATTGAATGAAAGATATAGAGAGAACGAGAGAGAGAAGGAAGGGGGGAGAAGGATAGTAAAACGACATTTTGTCTTGAAACAGAACCTGTCTTAAATAACAAAAATGCACCATCCTTGTCCCGAACCTAACAATGATTTATATCACCTGAGAGTCAGTTCCAAGAGCCGTCCAAATGAACCACACAATGTATTTCCATCCACGTCACCTTCCTCCAGTTGCTAGACTCTCCGGTTCTTCATTATACGAGGCTACTCAGGCTCCTCGCTGCCTCTAGAGGGCTTAATTATCGACGTTTATGATGCAAGACGTGTATGTGCTCTTAATAATGGAGAGTGTACTACTCGTCCTGATAGATTAGGCCATAGGTGGCATGAAGGATCCCCCGCTCTGATTAACCTCTTTATCTATAAAAAGTAGAAACTGTAATGCATGTAAGGGACGCAAGTAATTCGGGTAGATAAACCATAGCAATTCAACTGATACATGAAATTCATACACTTCTAGACTCGCTAGTTAATAGTTCAAAGATTCCAGCCACACATATTGCAGGTATATATAATGACAAGCACATATAGAATGTGTATGTAAAAACAAGCATATATGGCAGGTGTATATAATAATGAACACATATGGCAAGTGTATATAATAACAAGGCCCTAAACTATGACTTGAAGTCTTGACACAGGTAACCTATCAAAGTCTCAAGTTTCTCCGGAGCGAGGTGCCAAGTTGGAATGGCAGTTCTCGAGCAGTCTATGGAATGTTGTGAATTAGTTGAGAGTTATGAGCCGGAATGCTGTTTGAGGTGCAACAGGGGCTGTTCGGATCTGCTGCAGCGGTTGCTGTTCGGAACTGTTCGGTGGCTGTTCGGATCGTCAGCAGCTAAGATTGTTCCGGACAGCAGCAACGGGGCAGCGTAACAAAATCCCTCAAATTCGTTAATAAACTCGAGTAAATTCGTTAATAAACTAATAAACTTACTAAAACGAAGTCAAAAGTGACCTCAATCTCCAAACTGACCAAACGTGTTACTACATTGTGAGCGAGAGATTTATTTTTCTTTAGGTTCACTAACATAAAATATTTGTAAAATTTAATGTGATATGATTCATGTGGTGAACATGTCACGTCTGAGTGCTAATGACAGGCGATGAAATGGTTATTTCCTCCTCATATGATGCAAGAAAACGCAGTATTTAAATTCTTATTCATGAAGAAAAATTGATTTTCCTTCTCGCCAAGGAAGGTTCGAAATCACCTTTTTTTTGTTTCTTTAAGTGTAAGTAAACTCTTCTGTTTCATGAGGATGTCTTTCTCCGTCTTGTAAAGCACAAGACGCCTTTTTTCATATCATGGATGCACAAAAAACTTGTCTTTGTAACGTTGAAGCACAAGATCTCTTTTCGGCAACCTGGAAGACGCCCAATCCCTTGTCATTAAAATTCCGAAGGTCCTTAATATGCAATGAAACCAAACATTTTCATCCTCAAAGACATGGGGTATTGAAGTACCTTGTTAAAGGGATGTCATACCTTTCTCTAAACTCATGCTGTACTCATTCAATGATACTGAAATTATCGGACTTATCCATGTTGAACATTTGTGAATTTTAAGCCTATATCTAGGTCACAGGGATACAAAACCTCTCAATTTCTTGATCATAGAGATATCAGTGTCAATTTTCCCGGATAACGAAGTTAGTTAAAGTTTGCGTCTTGATGATGGAGGTATAAAGAGGCCCTCTTGCGATCGCCAGGCGCTTCAAAGTTCCCTCTCGCGTCTATAGGGTATCATTAAAAACTTCTTTTCGCCTGGTTATGGGGAATTAAAAGCCTCCTTAATCAACTCGGCACATGATATACTGCGAAACTTTCGAACAATAAACTGTGGCGTTGACCTCACACCTTAGAATTATTAAACCGCAGCTGTAATAAGGCACGAGAGATGGTATGTGTGGGTAAATATGTTGTATATCTTTGTAATAAAAAATGAGTATTATTTTACGATACTCCACCCCTTTTCCTGTTTTATTGATTTTGTATATGTGGAACTTTCTTCAGTAATAGTTAATTGTACTCTAGCCTTTTTGGTTCTAATATTTTTATTTCATATATCGTTTGGTGTATGACGTGAGTTAGAATAAAATATTTGCATATAGTAAAACTATTTTAGACTACTTAATAGCTCGGTCGATGGAGCTTCAGATTCACACGCGTAGGGTCCACGGTTCGAGTCTCCTAGAGCCCATGTTAATGGAATGTGCATTTAGTAATTTTGTAGCAACAATAATCATTCCGGAATAATGCCTCCCCCGAGGGCACTCACCACCCACTCGCCTCATCACACGCCTGATTGGCAAATCAAGGAATTGATGAGGATCCAAACCTTCCTATCAACAAATAGCTTATGTGTTTTAGTTTAGCGTAACGAACGTTAAAAATGCAACCTATTAAGAAATGTATCGGCTCACGTTCTTATTTGTTCCTATAAAATGAACAAATAAGTTCTTTTTTATAAGCATATGACCTAATACGCTAAGTTGTTTGCTCTGGTTTAAAAGTTAAAATAGGATGAAATGTCGGATTATTTTGCGGAGTGGCAAATTAAGAGAACTGTCAGGATGATCGCAGGGATTAATGTATCTCAGTCACAAAGGGATGATGAGGGATCTCATCCTATATAAGTGCGTGTTATTTATAAACGTGGGGTTTTGTGTCTGGATTATCAACCACGAGGCCATTGTTTATGAGGATGGGTTGAATGAAGTCTTAACTCGTTCTCACTCTAATAAACCTCACTGTTTTGGTTCTGATGGCAATGTTATAATTTTAGGAGTAAGTGGGAGGAGCAGTTACAGAGGTGCGATTCGAACACAGGACGTGTGCTTGGCACTGTCAGAGAAAAGTTTGAAAATAGAAAAGTTGTGAGTCGTGTTTAAAGTGATATTCATTCATAAAGAAAGGGTTTGGCCGCTGAATTAACAAGCAATTCATAATGCAGCCAGTCCTCCTCTAACAAGGGGACAACTGATTACATGCAGTCATTTATGAATGAAAAGAACTTTACAATCGACTCCCAAGTAATGGCGTTCAAACAGTTCTCAAACATAGCTTCGCTGACGATCTCTATTCGAATCGAAACTCTGTAATTGCTTCACCCACGTAATACAAATACATATAGTACCCAAAAGAAACTAAAAGTCTACCTCAACCTATGTTTAAATGTCCAAGGTATGCTATTATATAATAATATAAATATATTTTCAGAAAAATCCTATTTTGAATGAACACCAAGTTAAATTTGGTGAATGGGTCTTTGAGATCTGCTGCTGGATGTATTGAACAAGGCCTTAGGACGGTTGTATTCTTGAGGACGGGCGGGATTGACAGATGATTTCGATCGAAGTTTTCTTAAACAGTGTTTTTCTCTGTTGCTGCTTTCCTATCACACCTCGTTAATTGCTTCAAACACTTACCGCTAATACAAATAATTGCCAACAGAACCAAAATACCTGACATAACTAATCCTAGACCTACCTATAAAGAAAATTATATAATTTATTAATAGGGGATTTTAACAATAATTCAATTTTTAGTTATATAATATATTAAAAATTTATGAATGCGTCTTTCTGGTCAGCTTCAGCTTGGACGTACATTGTCCTAACCAAGATTTAGTTAGGACATTGCCATGAATGCCATCGACTCATCAAAGGAACTTCGTTTTACTTCCAACCTTACAAGAAAATCCAGATCGCAGCTTTTGCCTCCCTTTATTGGAAAGTGTTCCAGCCCAACTCGCTCATAAGGTTCATTAATTAAGGACAAACACTGTTGCCAACGTAAATATTTACCCCCCCACAATTTGGCCTGTAATGGAAGGGTGTCCAGATAGGGGACCGAACTATCCGTCTTACAGAAAACAAAATAGATATTTCATCCAAAGGTAGACTTGACCCTTTGTACCCTATACTAATTACGATGGATGATTAACAAAGTCGCTGACTAAGATAGAATAACATACTGATGACATGAGGAGTTAGGCCTATATGATAATGTGGGGGGGGGGGCATGAGTTTGAAGAACACTTGAAATTCATATATGCATATGTTTGTGTAGTTACATGCTAATGCTTGTGAGTAACGGAGGAATATATTTCATGCCTCATCTCGTTATGAAATTTGCAAAAACTCTTCTCACAATTTCTCCTCGTTTTGTTATACCTGCTTTGATTTTTTTTTTATTATTTCTGTTTCAGCTGTCTCTTGTCTATGTTTATACCAATCTTCCAATCATTAACATTGAACAAATACTTTCTTTCTTACATCATCTGTCTCCAGTTTTCACCTTGGACTTAGGGTTCTGTTGACCTTGAAATATTTGGTTCCAGTCCAATTTGACTGTCATTATTTTACACATCTGAAACATGTTCCTTCTGTCATCTGGATCTTCTTCCTTTCAATGATTGTGTGCGCGTGTATTCTCCTTAACGTTCGTTGCATAGCCTATGTAGCTGTCGGCTGATAAACACACATTTATTTGAATTATATTTATTTTTAACCTAATATCTCTATTGTAGTGTTAGTTTAGTAATCTTATCCTGAAACTCTTTTTATCATCTTTGTGACCTAATGTGTAGTAGAATGTGGCCAAGGAAGCACTTCTTCTGGCAATGAAACATGAGGTTAAAAACATTTAATACTCTGGAGATGAGCCTTTTTGTCCTGAGGAGACTAGATGATAACACTGACCCAGAAGCACGATCTATATTACTGCAACAAAGACCTTGATGATTTGAAGCCAAATAAATGATTAAGCAGTCAATCAATCTGATATACTAGTTGGGAATTCCTTCAACAAATTCAGTGCTCTTCATGTCACTCCAAACTGCTTTTCAAGTTAATGAAAAAGTCTTATGTACTGATAAGTAACGAAGATATTCTGGCAATGAAGAATACTGGGAATGATGTTCCATTAGTGAAGGCATGTAGATGATTGATGGTTAAATCTGTCCTCTCTAGGTACTTCATAAATTCTTTTGATGATGGACTGCTGAAGCACTTTTTAACTGCATTCCACAAAATTATTACAAAGCCTTTGTGTTGCACTGAGCATATTTTCCACTTTCCTACGATTAACAATGATCATCTTTAACTTATTTAAACCATGCATGTCATCTTATTTATTGAGTTGATTTAAGGATGCTTCTTGTCACTAGAGATTTATAAAATGTTGATTGTAATTTTCCTGACACCGATTCCTTTCTTTCCGTGTAACTGCCTGACCGAAACAGTTGTCCTGACGTAATTTGTTTATTCGGAGTGTTGCTCAGCCAATTTGGTGGTCCGAGTGGGAGGAAGGCTGGAGCACTTCCCTCCAACGCTCGACCTGCAATTGTGTTAGGTCTGTCTCTCTTACTCTCTCGCTTTCTCTCTTTCTCTCTCTGTCTCTCTCTCTCTCTCTCTCTCTCTCTCTCTCTCTCTCTCTCTCTCTCTCTCTCTCTCTCTCTCTCTCTCTCTCTCTCTCTCTCTCTCTCTCTCTCTCTCTCTCTCTCTCTCTCTCTCTCTCTCTCTCTCTCTCTCTCTCTCTCTCTCTCTCTCTCTCTTTCCCTTTAATGTTTGTAATGCTTTAGAGTTTTAAATTCCAGTAGATAATAAGTCAACCAGAAATATATTGACTGTATGTTCCGTTTCACGTCTCATTAGATTAATGGACTTTAATTCACATAGGTAAATGAAACTAAATGTGTTGTCCCTCGTCTCGCTTGATCTGTGAGCCAGTAGGAGGCCACACTAGAGCCATGTTCATTGCAGTGAATTAGAGTCATTAGCGTTCGTGAATAATTGAGTGCACACATATCCTTCCTGGACTACGCTAGACACCATTCTCTTGACAACCAATGACTCTAATGAAGAGACCTCATGCCCGTTCGAATCATGAGGACATAAAGGAGCGGGGGATCCTTGGAAGGAGATTTTCTGGGAAGAGGGATATCGGACAAGAGATGAACTTAGAGAAGCGGTCCCCTTCGGCTGGGAAGAACATGAGGAAGCAGAGGTCTTGGGAAGCGAGGACTCTGGTGAAAGGAACTTGGAGACCTGAGTAGAAGGGGTCCTGAAAAGGATGACTAACGGGAACAGTGACCACAGGAACAGAGTGACCACAGGAAGCGGTGACCAGGGAAGGAGGCGAACTAGAAAAACACCTCCCTCCCCTTCAGGCATGCGTTCGTTACAGCGAGTGAGTGCCAGTTAATTGTCGTGCATTCTTAGTAGCAGAGAGTCGTTTCACTCCGCCTCTTCCTTGGTAGGTCTTGGTAACTCTGCGAAATAATTCTTAACGCCTTCATGGCTACGAGGCGTCTGCTTAATTAAACGGTGAACTCTGGCGCGAAATTCCAAATGTGCAATTAGTAATTAAGTGGGAGTGGCGGTTTGTCACGTAATGCGTAGCAGATCCGGGGATTCCTTTCTTTCAGCGGGGTGTGGCAACACTGAGAGCGTGGATGATACAAGGCTCAAATTCACGACAACTACAATGCAAAAACGCCCTTCGTGCATTAGAGTAAAATGTAAGTTGACGTCACTGGTGTCTGGTTCGCGTTGGTGTTAGCTAACTGTGTCTGGTTAGATGAAAATGTTCAGAATTAGTATAGATCGTATACAATTATAGAGAAACAAATGAAGGTAAATGCTTTAAGGGGTGTAATTTAGAGTCTTCAAAAATATATTAAAATACATAAACACGTGGCTTTAAATGTTTTAACGGGAGAAACGCACAAGATAAACACCATTCATATTTTATAAGCCATAGATATCAAGAGTCAGGTGTATGTATGATCGAAGACAGCAACACTGATTCAGTTAGCAGCAAGTTATAGCTGGGCCTCTTCCATGTAACAGTCCAGCGGGAACAGTACGACGCTTTCCACCTGTTGACCTCCCCTTAACAGAAAGTTTAAAGCTAAAGCTTTATAACTAAACTCAAATAAATCAATTAATAATGTAGAGGTCTTTTGGTATACACAATAACTAAATGAAGGTGGTGACCTCAACATACAGGGTGGGCAAATGTGGGATCCTGACAATATACAAAACTGCAGTTTATTTATTAAACTTTAACAATAAACAGATCGCTGCTTGGGAGAGAGCGATGGCCTTTGTTGCATTGTGTTGCTTAACAAAGAAAGTATTGTATATTGTGATCCTTTAGAGAAGCACTCCGTTCTTCAGGATATTCATATCTGCATGTAACCAGTTAAGAAACTGTGGGTATTTTCTATGCTTGAAACGTTCATGCATAAGACACAATTTATGCCAGCTCGGATTAATATGCCAACGAATTCATAGATGTAAATCCGCATTAATATATCTAAAACAGAGGCCGGATACCCTGGCCAGAATGCGGCATATTATAGAAGATGAAGGTGTTCGTGGCGAAGTGGTCTGTGTAGTTGAGTCACAACCGAAAGGTTCCGGGTTCACTACCCGCGGCAGGACAGCAGCATTTGGGGAACTTTTTCTTTATCTGATGCCTTGGTTCACCTACTATTAAATTGGCACCTGAGAGTCAGATAACGTGTGTATTCCATGCAAGGGAAACACCGTAGTTGGGCTAAGTGAATTTAGATACGTTTTACAGACTTCCTGTTTCAAAGTACTGAAAACAATAATCAGCTGTAGCTGTATTTAAACAACAAATTATGTATGAGTTAAGTCATCCATTACGTAGTGGATGACGTAATGGCTTCCCGTGACGTAGTGGAAGACATCATTACCTCACAGTGCTAGTGAATAACGCAATAACCTGCCATGACTTAATGACATTAGGTCTCTCGATCATTAATCTGGAACATTAGGCAATCTAAATGGTCACCATTGAAGTGTATACTTCTCCATACTCCTCGTTCACGTATGGATCAATGTCCCACCCCAGCCCCCGTTAAAGGCAAGATAAATATCAGGAAAAGCACTAAGATATTACGACTATATAGCACATGGAAGGAATGAGGCTGAGGATTTGAAATAAGTCGGAGGGAAGGAATGGAACCCAACCATTTTGACGATCAGAGATTGAATGCCGACCTGTTATCGTATGATTTTAAATTAACTTGATTAATTTTGAATCATACTTTAGCACTGATTTTCACTTCTGTTTTTTTTTTAACTGTAATTCATTAATAATTACTTTTAACTAGTATTGTAACAACAAGATCACTGACTATATATATATATATATATATATATATATATATATATATATATATATATATATATATATATATATATATATATATATATATATTATATATATATATTTATATATATATATATATATATATATATATATATATATATATATATACATATATATATATATATATATATATATATATATATATATATATATATATATATATATATATATATATATATATATATATATATATGTCCAGAAGCAAGGTCGGTCGACCTGAATATACGAACGTGACAAAGGGCTGTGGGGCAGCTACACGAGCCATAGCCTTCAGTCAATTCCCCTCTTACCTCCTCCCTCTCGCTTCTCTGACCCTTCCTCTTCTTCGGACACCACCATACCAGTGAGAGAGAACAATGGCTGCTACAATAACCAGGGGAAGAGTCGAGTGTGGCTTACAAAGCTCCTCTTTTGTGCAAAGAATAGTAGATTAAAAGTGCAAAACACTGAATGGTTTGAACTTGTTGTACTGTTATGCTACAATGCTTATTCTCTCCTGTTCAACTTTTCCTGTTGAGCTTTCAACAACCAAACCCAAAACGTGCGTGAATATATGTATATATATATATATATATATATATATATATATATATATATATATATATATATATATATATATATATATATATATATATATATATATATATATATATATATATATATATATATATATATATATATATACATATACATATATATATGTATATAGTCAGTGATCTTGTTGTTACAATGCTAGTTAAAATTAATTATTAATGAATCGCAGTTAAAAAAAACAGAAGTGAAAATCAGTGCTAAAGTATGATTCTAAATTAATCAAGTTAATTTAAAATCATACGAGAACAGTCGAAATAGGAGAGGGTGAAAAGGCGAATTAATAATTGAAGGACATGAATATGTGAGAAGAAAGAGATGACAGAAAAGGAACCTAATCACTTCAATATAAGAACATTAGTAAGAGTAAAACAAAATAAGTAAAAAGTAGTTATCTGCAATCCCTCAGCAAACAGAGATTGCAGATAACTACAAAAGCAAAGAAATACATCAACAAAGCCCAGCCGTAGTTTTTTTTTTTAAAATGTAACAACAACTGTGAACAAAATCATAGCATTAGGATGAGTTTACCGACAAGAACATCAGTTGGGTAATGTGAGGCCACCATGATGAAAATATAGAGACATCCAGTGGAAATAAATTTCCTAATACAACAAACAAAGTAGCACAAAGACAGTGAAAAAGAAGATGAGATCATGATTCAATCTAGTTTCCAAATCGAAGAAGATACTGAAAAGGTGAATTAAAATTACCCAGAAGTAGCCATCTGATACTGTGTATTAGGATTTTAATATTCAATAGGACTGGAAGAATAAAATGGAGGATATCAAACGGAAAACAAATCACTGGAATACCACAGGGAAAGTATGGGAGATGGGAAAAATACAGCACTGTGTATTGGAATAAATCGTCTAGAAATGCAGGTGAGGCAGAATGGGATGCAGACAAGCGGGAGGGAAGGTAGGCAGGTAGAAGGGAAGCCAAGCGGGCATGTAGAAGGAGGGAAGGTAGGCAAATGGAAGGGGGGGGGGAGACTGGCAAGCATTCACAAAGGAGGAAAGATAAACAGGAAGGGATGGAAGTCAGAAAGGTGGGAAAGGACAGTGCAGAAGACAGATAGGAAGGAAGGTGACATTGTGAACAACAGAAGGAAATATGGAGAGCAAGAGGCGACGAAGAAGACAAGTAGGAATTCAAGAGGTGGCGAGGAAGGCAGGAGACAGTGTAGAAGGCAAGAAGGAAGCCAGAGAGGCATCTGTTAGGCTGCCCCACAGGCCTCCCCCCCTCCCCTCCCCTACCGGGCTTCCCTTGGGACTACCTTCTGTTTAGCTTTAATTACGACCAGTTGACGACACTGAAACTATACATAGGTCTCTTGTGTCACATCCCCGGGCCACAGCGTTGGGATTTCACTCTTGCAGCTGCTGTGGCTTGACACATTAATCCCAGCCTTCAGTCAGCGCAGTAATAGCAGTCGCAAATGGCTTTGATCTCCGGATGACAGCCATGAGGGACATCTAGTTTTCCTGGATAAACATTAACTTGTAGTTAATGCATGGCTCTTCTCTGGTCATCAACGGGGAGGATGGCAGAGGAATATAATTCACAATCTGTAAATATTTCTTCGTCATCAGTTAAGGTTCCTAAAACTATGAAGAACAATCAGTTTTTAAAACTTCTCAGTTCTTAAAACTGAGAAGAGTTCTCAGCAATTATGAAGAGGGAAGAGGAGACTATAGGGATGAAGTAGAGGGAGAAACGTGTAAGAGAGAAGGAGCACACAAAAGGAAACGAGAGAGAGGGAGAAGGAGAAATGAGACAGAGGGATGGGGAATGACTGGGAGATAGAGAGAGGAGGGGAGACATAAAGAGCAGGGAGAGTGAAGGAAAATGAGGGATAGTGTTAGGTAAATATCAGGCAAAAGCGAGAGATAAATTTAAGAAAAAAGAATAATGGAAAGAAAAAAGAAGAGAGAGAGAGAGAGAGAGAGAGAGAGAGAGAGAGAGAGAGAGAGAGAGAGAGAGAGAGAGAGAGAGAGAGAGAGAGAGAGAGAGAGAGAGAGAGAGAGAGAGAGAGAGAGAGAGAGAGAGAGAGAGAGAGAGAGAGAGAGAGAGAGAGAGAGAGAGAGAGAGAGAGAGAGAGAGAGAGAGAGAGAGAGAGAGAGAGAGAGAAAGACTGGGTGATGGTGACATGGGTGACAGGTGCCCCGGAAGACAACTGGTGGTCTGGGAGGCTGGTGTTTTATATGACTGTTAAACTGGGTGACTGGTAGCCTGGATGATTGCTGGCCTAAAGGATTTAGTGACCTGGATGCCTGGTGGCCGGAATAGTGAATTATTTGGATGGGTAACCAGTTTACTAATGGTAAGGTAAACATAATTCTACTGAACCTATCACTCATTAGTACCACAAGAACTCTCTATCACAACATCCTCACAGCACCCTCCATTCCCACACCCCCTCCCCCCTCCCCCCAGACAACATCTCCTCCAATCACCATATCTGAATTACAGAGCCTCCACCACAACAGCCTCATCGCCACATCATCACCTTATCCCTACTACTCCACAACAATAACATATTCACCCCTTCAACACCCCCTGCATCTACACATTCCTACAGCACTCTATAAACCCCAAAATACCTAAATACCAAATCTCCCCACCAGCATCCCTGGTACCAAAACACCACTACAAGCCGTTCACTACCTGCCTCATACTGTCACTTCCATCAGCTAGAATACCCATCTTCAGATACACTACAAATTCAGGACATATGCAGTTCGTTTCTACCTCTCCCCTTCATCTCTTTCTCATATCACAATCCTTTAAATCCAATCCCTCATCTTTACTCTCTCACTTCACCCCTCTAACCTTCCCCTCACATTCACAGTTCCTCAACAACACTCCAACACCATTATCTCACTTCACTCTTCCCAAAGAGAGGCTAACAAAATCCTCGATGGGAATTTCAAACGTAACAAGCTTTGTAATTGGTATAACTATATATATATATATATATATATATATATATATATATATATATATATATATATATATATATATATATATATATATATATATATATATATATATATATATATATATATATATATATATATCGTTAGGTTAGACTAAATTAGGTAATGTTAGGTTAGCTTTGTTGGATTATGTTAATCTAGATTGGATTAGGAAGTTTGAGTTAGATTAGGTCAGGTTAGGCTGGATTCGATCATGTTAGGATAGTTGCTTTGGATTTGGTTATGCTAGATTACGTTAGGAAGGTAATACACAAAAAATCCATTTGAGAACAACAAATCAATCAGATCTTATAATAAGAATATTTGTTAAGATCAATAAATTCTTCCTATGAGCTATTGCATGTTATGCAATAACATTACACGCTATAAGAAAGTATGACGATACGTATCACCTGTGTCTATAGGAGTAAGTATTCCCTTGGAAAATAAAATGAAAACGTTAGGAATTTTCATTTCATTTTCCTAGTGGATACTTATGCTTAAACGAATCACGTGTTTTTTCTGATTATTCTTGCATCGTGTATTAATATATGTCACGTGTCAGGATTTATTTATCAATCTATATCATATATACATCATTTGTTAGTGTGTATCATGCCTTCCAAAATGTATCACGGGTGTCAGAAAGTTTAATGCCAGTTGACAATGTTTTCTGCTCGTTGCAAACAAAAAAAAAACTCAAAAAAAATAAACTGCGACACAAAATCAGTAAACAAAACATTAAATTTGCGAATAACTGAGTAAACATTTGTATTATTTTAATTCATTTACATTTGCAAATGCATTTTCCCTTGACATATCACGCTCGTGTGAGTCATCTATTTCCGTTTGATCGTCGATCACTTTAATCAACAGACATATCTAGGCCTGCTCTCTCACCTCACTCTTTATACCCCAAGAAGCAACATAAATCGAAATTCAACCTCTACTCTAGGTCGTACACATAATTTCCGCCTTCAAACTCACTGTGATTTCGATAACAGCCACAAGGTGTCAACTCGATGCCGTTATCAGCAGTGAGGAGGGGAGAAAATCAAGACTTTCTCAGTCGTTGGCGCCTCCAGCACGAGGCAAGTGCCCTCCTAAGCGTTTTCTGACTCCATAACACGATACCGCTACTCAAAACGAAACATAATTATGTTTGCGTCAGAAGAAGAGGCAGATATGACATTGTATAACTTCCACATGAACTGAGACGGGATTTTAAATAATTCCCATTAATGAAGTGGCTTGGTAAATGGCTAATTGGTTCATTAGTTGAATGGGATGTCAGACAGTTTCAGGTGACGGCGACCGTGTATCGGTATGCTTCAGTCGCTCTCCTTAATCGAACACGGACATTGGTTATCCATTAAGCCAAGTAGCCAGTCAACAAATATGACAGGCATTGTCACCCACCTTCCCAACTCACGTAGCCATCCAACAGATTAGACAGATATGCATTCACCCACTTAACTACATATGTTGCCAGTTGCTACTCTAGACATATCCAGTTACCTTTCTACCCGCTAATGTAGCCAATTAACAAACTAGACAGCTTTCTAGTCAAGCAGCCAGCCACCCTACCCATGAAGACAGTCTGTAATACAATCTCCTTGTATCTATCCGTTTATTTCTCAGATGACAGACATTTCAGAAATGTGCGTGGAAAACCTTTGCCAATATATCAATTCCTTTTAATCTGATTCCATCTCTCTGATAACTAAGAATATACATGAAAATGTTCATTGAGGAATTAATGCCAGTACAAAAATAATAATTACATTAAAAAACACAACTATAACTTCACTGTTAGTGGTGTACTTATTTATTACTACTTTGTACGTATTGTCATTTATATAAATGTTTTTATTAATTTGATAATTATTAATATTATTTTGTATTGGAATAACTCATAATAATTATAATTTTAACACTATTAAGAAAAACAATTTATCACCAGAATTAACGTTAAAAACTATTGTAAACTTCTGTTTGTTATTACAATCATAAACATTAGTCTTTATAATTATAAAAAGCTTCGTGGTCTCATCCACAGGTCTTGTGTAAACGTAACCATTGATAAACTAACACATCAAAATTACAATAGAATATCTAAAAAATGGTTAAAATTTGTATCACAATTATTTATTATGCACTTCATAAACATCTTGTAGGCACTGTGAAATAAAATGGTCAGCCAATTTATTACGGTACAGTACAATCTAAGAAGCAAATATTGATTCATCATAGCTTTAAAACCATAACTGACAACCATTTTTTAATTAACATAGATACACGTCGATTTACACGGGTACCAAAGGCAACCATGAAGGTTTACAGAGTCATCTCACATATGGAGAGCCAAACTGTGTATGTTTGAAATTGTGTGAAAGTCTACGGGTATGCTATGCCATGTTTTATTAACTAATTGCATTTTTGCCAGTTTTATTTTTGTTCAACCATATGTCGGTAGACATCAGTTTTTAGGAGTTGCCTCGTATGGGCCAATAGGCCTTCTGCAGTTACCACTATTCTTATGTTCTCATGTTCTTATATTTGGCAATTCATTTATTTAACTAACCAACACTTATACGTTTTCTAGGTCCTACAAGGTATGGGCTAAAGATTCGTAAAATGTCAAACAGTGTAGTGAGTTATTTGCATGGTATTCAGATCTCAGGACTTTTAGATTAATCATCCTTTTTCACCGTGGAAAGAGTCAAAGAGATATCTCTTTTTTAACACAAGATTCAAAGTGCAGATTGAGAAAGAACTCTTCAGGAAAATAGTCTCCCGGAAAATTCTCTTTACCCTATAACAAATTTTCAATCTGGAAAAGTTCACTACTGGGAGAAAAGCTCTTACGAATATTTCGGTATTAAAAAAAATATATATATATATATATATATATATATATATATATATATATATATATATATATATATATATATATATATATATATATATATATATATATATATATATATATATATATATATATATATATATATATATATATATATATATATATGTATATATATATATATATATATATATATATATATATATATATATATATATATATATATATATAAATGTATATATATATATATATATATATATATATATATATATATATATATATATATATATATATATATATATATATATATTACACAAAAATACTATTCAGTCTCTTAGAAGTGATCTAACTCGAAGAAGTTTTCTAACTCAAAAAGTTCCCTAACGGAATAAATTTTTCAACGGGATAATGTTGCTTCAGTGGCCCTTATGTGCCGAGGGGCCGTCCGTCCTCTGCCCCCGCCTTCCATAACGGGCCTCTCACTTACACCCTGACACACTCTTCACAGAATTTTCCTGATATCAAAAATGTTTTCCAGCGCCACGGCTGGCTGACGGGCCATCAATCGCTGGAGGCGGCTTGATGTGTGTACTCTCCTTCCAACGAAGGCTGCCATTTTCAATGCTCATTATAATTTGTTTTAAACCTTTAGATAGTAGATTGCAATAAATCTACTTGCTCAGTTAAGGAAGATTTTGAAAATTATCCGCATCGTGTTTTGACTACGAAGCATAAGATCATTTATAAGGTCATCCTTTTTGAAAAACATTTTGAAAACTTACTTGGTATTGATATGTTTTCTTTCGTATTGTCAGGGACAAGAAGCCTGTTCATTTACATTATTTAAGCTTGTAAAATGTTCGAGTTTTTAATATTGCTGAGCACATAACGTTTCAATGTTCAGCTGTAGAGCTAAATTTTATTTGTTGCCAAAAGTTTAGCTTCTAAAATGGAGAGAATGAGGAAAAAGGAGGGACGGAGTGAAACAAAAGATGAGTGGACAGATGAGGCGAAGAGAGACATGAAAACGCAATACAGAGGTTAATTCAAGAGAGAAATTGGAGACAAGGAATTTGAGGAGACAATGAATGGAAAGTCAATAGAGATTAAAAGACAGAAAGGTCAAGAAAACAAGGGGCTGACAAAACAAAAAGAAATAATAGAGTGGAAGAGACAAGTAGATCTAGAAGAGACACGGAGAAGAAAAGTCAAGAGAGGTAAAGCGAAATAACAGAAAAGAAAAATGTAAAAACATACTTTCAAATTAATTCTCATTCCCCCCAAAACTTTCATGTACAGCTTGCAATTTAGGTTCAATTTGCTTCAATTATTGTTTGTCCAAACAAGAGCAGGACAAAACACAAGTCATTCCGTGACATAATAAGGCCTGGACCATCCCCTACACGGGAAGCCAATGTCATCCCATCCCATTACTGGACCTCCCGTTCCACCAAACAAATTAATTCTGGCTAGAAGCGCAATTAATGTGCTTACTTTTTTTTAATGATTAATGGAGGCTATCTGTGAACCTTTGTATACCGGGGAACAGTATTCTACTGTGAAACTGTTCTTTATTAAGTTGTGTTCTTCCGTGAAGTTCTGTTCTTCCTTGAAGGTGTATTCTTACGTGAAGCTGTTATATTGTGAAGACTGTAGGTTCTCCGAGTTTGACTTCTCAACGAAGCTGCTTTCTATGCGAAGCTTTGTTCTCCGCGAACATGTGTTTAACGTGAACATGTGTTCTCCATGAAGTTGCGTTCTCCTCGGAGCTGCGTTCTCAGTGAAGCTTTGTTCTCATTCCTTTGCTTACCACCAGATCGTCAAATATTTCGTTGAATTAGGATAAAGTTGCATTGATAAAGATATTTGTTAATACATGGAAAATCCTGAATGATAGTTCTCATGCATCCTCTTAATTGAAATAAATATTCATGTCGGTATATGCAAATGTATTGGATTAAAGTGGCAGTATATTACCTCATTGGTCAGACAGGCTATTAACCAGACGAGGAGCACAGAATCTGGTGAGACTTACTACCTATTTATTATTGTTTCTGTTTGAGACTCCAGACATTTTAGAAATCATTCTATTTTTCTTTAACTTCTGAAGGAGTTTATTGGGTTATAGTTACCTGCCAAGTTAGTGGCTCTTCGATCAAAATGTTGAATTCGTATAGCTGAATAGTCTTTGCAGTCTCCGTGGTGTAGTGGTAAGACACTCGCCTGGCGTTCCGCGAGCGCTATGTCATGGGTTCGTATCCTGGCCGGGGAGGACTTACTGGGCGCAATTCCTTAACTGTAGCCTCTGTTTAACGCAACAGTAAAATGTGTACTTGGATGAAAAAACGATTCTTCGCGGCAGGGGATCGTATTCCAGGGACCATAGGATTAAGGACTTGCCCGAAACGCTACGCGTACTAGTGGCTGTACAAGAATGTGACAACTCTTGTATATATCTCAAAAAAAAAAAAAAAGAATAGGCAAATAATTAAAAATATAGTATGTATTGATATATGTTAGAAGCAGCTTCTGTGAAGGATTAAGCACACACCTCATAAGGCAAGCCCCTTATGATGGGGACTTTCTGTTTGTTGTCTCAAATTTTGTATCCCCTAGGGCTCCTGCCTGGACAATCGGGTCTTAATTACTGTTGTTGCTCTACGTGTTGCCGCCACAGTCTCCACCAAACACATGGGTGATTTGTCAGATTACCAATACAGCAACCAGGTCTTTCAGTCGTTAGTCAGACTGAAAGATTGTTAGACATAAACTAATCACTGACATCATCATGAGACGTTAGGCTACAACCAAGTATCCCGCACATAGGGAACCTCAGATATGCAGAATAGACAAAAATCACTACACTGAAACATTTGAGGAATATATATATATATATATATATATATATATATATATATATATATATATATATATATATATATATATATATATATATATATATATATATATATAAATATATATATAAATATATATATTTATATATATATATATATATATATATATATATATATATATATATATATATATATATATATATATATATATATATATATATATATATTTAAGAGGAGAAACTCCTCTTGAATTATTAATAAGAACCCTTAGCCTCAGATAAGCGCATAAAGCACACATATGTTTGCCTAACAGGTACCTTTGTTCTTATATAATTGAAATTAGGTGGTTATAAATAGGAGCGGCATCGAATGGCGCAATAGGCTTCTGCAGTTACCTTTAATCTTATGTTCTTTCCTCCGTGGGCCGCTGCTGTTTAATGTCTCTCCTTCAATACACCGACAAATAACCTCCATGCAGTAAACACCGTTCACTGTTAGAGTGTGTCCATGAAGCAGCGTGGCTGTGGACATGAATATCGATCAGTGTCTCGGTCGACCAAGACCTACTCGCTGGAACTGAGGCAAGGAACGGTGCATGGAAATTGACTGTGAACAATCTACATAAGCAATATTCCCCAAAGTCTGAAGTTTCCTTTTTACGAGGAAGTCGTGGTATTTATTTGTATTATTGTTTACACTTTAGGTAAGGGAATATCTAATGTAACTGAGCTCATCATGGAATGTCTCTCTGACCCTCTATGGTATTCTCATTGATAATAACTTAGAGACCAGTTAATAAGGTTATTATATTCTATTATTACTGAGTAATCTTTAGTCAGTTTTGTCGGTTTTATTTTGAGGTAATATTATTACACTTGTATGACTCTACCCTCCCAGGGCGGCGTTAGTCAGCGAGACACCACCAAAAGAATGAGATCGTTAGAGGACACGAGAAGATGGTCAGGGATAAATTACAGCAGTTTTTCACTCGTGACAACCACCGCTCTAACATACTCCTGGAGAAGTGTAGGTCGCAGTACCTACCACTGTTAAACATTATCTCACTTGAAGTTGTATGTCTCCTGATAGAATATTACAAGGCTTGGCTTACAGATTGTTATTTTTCTAAAACTAAGTTGCATTAGTCCGCTTACATCTAGTAAAGTAATAATCAGCAGAAAGCTTCAAGCCAGTTTGACTATAGAGCATCTGGACGGAATGTGAGGACAAGGAGCTGGGATATGAGGACGTCTTGAAGAAATGCAGCACAATATACTAGTTTAATTTTACATTGTTTTGCTTACATATATACATCATCTACTAGAAGCTCTGATATTCAGATTGACTGAAACATCTGATTCCCAAAAACTCCTTGAAGCCAAATAAAATTACAAAATGTACCTTGTATCACACTTCTTCATAACATATAAAATTCTGTCCTGGCTGTGAAATGTCTGATATAGTTATCAGAATATTATACGAATATATAACTTATCGTAAAAGTTACACTGGACATTCTTTTTAGTATTGAATATATATTTTTGGGCTTTATATGTTACTTCCATCTCCATTTATGAACAATCGCTCTGAAAATTTCTTATGGAAATTATTCACGCATCAAAATCATTTACTCTGGCACATTCAAATACATTTTGAATAATGAATTTATATTTGTATCAAAAGCACCGTCATGAGGTTTCTGAAAACATATTTCAATGAGAATGATCGCTACAATTAACATATAATTAATGCCTCAAATGTATTTCATTAGTCTTGTAATTTTAATGTAACTAAATAAGACCAAATACATATTTGCTTGAATATGGAAATAAAATTAAAATATATGTTTAGTTCAATATCTGATTTACACTTACGAATGGTTTTCGGACTTCAATTTCATCTTCAAGTGTATGTAAAAGATCTTTGCAAGGACCTGAGAGGATCGTAGCAGCGTCAGGCACAAAGCTTGAAACTAAAACAGTAAGCCATAACAATATATTCTAGCCATATGAGCTATAGCGTGGGTTTTATATGGCTTATCTTTGGGTTATTGGGATTGCCTTCCATTGGGCGCTTGGTAGAGGTGAGTGAGCGTAAGCGGCTTATGATGGGTTGGAGAGGTTGTAAGTGTTTATAGGTGGATACCTTTGGGTGGTTTAAAATGGCTGTTAGATGGCATTTTTCGATGGTAGAAATTGGACCCAGGTATCTATGATTTGGTGGTATGTTGTGGTTGTTATAGACTGTACAGGTCTACCTTCGGGCGGTTGGAAATTGTTGTGGGTTGTTACCTGGAAGGATTGAAATTGACTACCTTCGTTCTGGTATTAGGAGACTACAGGTAGCCACCTTCGAGTGGTTGTATCTTCTTGAGGTTATCTTGAGATGATCTTGAGTTATCTTGTAAGAGGATGTAACTGGCTACCTTCGTCTCAAGCTGACTCCCGTTACTCGCTATATCGTTCGTTTCATGTCGACATTCGTTACTTGCTATCAAACGTTTCACGTTTACGTCCGTTACTCATTGGCACCCGTTAACCGCACCTGTTATTCAATGGTATCCATTGCCTGTTGGCCACAGTTAAACGCTAACATCTGTTATCCACTGTCACCAGTTATCCAGTGATATTCGCTACCCTTTGCCATCCGTTACCCGCTGGCATTCATTAACCGTTGCCATCCGTTGCCCCCTGGCATCCGTTAGCCCTTGGCAGCTGGCCTCTGTTATATTCATGGCTCCACGTCTTACTAAAAACAGAAAACGTCGCATACTAAATCGTACTGCTTTCACTAGACAAGATTTTACACACATATTGGACACTAAATCTGGCTTAATATACCTTAGAGAGAGTCGGGTGGTCAAGCATGTTTTAATAATAAATATTACCATGTTCCATATTAAACCAAAGTTCTTGGGGGTTGATATTGGATTCATGGTCCTGCCGGAGCTCAAACATGTGGTAATCCTTGGCATATATTGCTTTCAGGCAAGAGTATCTTATTACATCCTAAGAATCGGCTGCTATCATCTCAACCACTTGTTGCATATAAACAAGAATATGTTGCAAATACTCTTGGATATTTTGAATAAACACAAGGATATGTTCCATATCGCAGCACTGTTTATTTCACTTGAGCACCTGTATTTTTAACGTTGGTGTTGATTGCTCCTAAATTGCAGTGGATTACGTGTGAGGACAGGACTCAGATCATGTAGAGTTGTGCATAAGCAAGATTAGACCCTCGGAAGGGAAGATAAGGATACACTGATGGTTTAGTGAAGCTGCCAAATGACTTGTAAGATTTGTTGGCCTGTATGATGCTTCGACGTACGTGAGATGAGGGATCTGGACTAGGGATAAGAGCTGAGATCAGTATTCTATATAAGGAGTAAGATGTGAGATCAGTTCTATACACTAGATGTATTACGTGAGATCAGTTCTGTACACAAGATGCTTCATCTGAGATCAGTTCTCTACACAAGATGTATCATGTGAGATCAGTTCTCTAAACAAGATGTATCATGTGAGATCAGTTCTCTAAACAAGATGTATTATCTGAGATCAGTTCTCTACACTAGATGTATCATGTGAGATCAGTTCTCTACACTAGATGTATCATGTGAGATCAGTTCTCTACACAAGATGTATCATGTGAGATCAGTTCTCTACACAAGATGTATCATGTGAGATCAGTTCTCTACACAAGATGTATCATGTGAGATCAGTTCTGCAGACAATGTATGAGACTTAACATCAGAACTCTAGACAATAGATAAGATTGTCTGAATATCTATAATACTAAAACGATCAGTATTATAGGTAATGTTAAGGACTGAGATCAACATTATAGACATATGGAATAATGTGAGATCAATACTCTTGATAAAGCATAAGTTCAGTCCTCTATGTAAAGGGGTAAGTTTTGAGTTCAGTACTCTGGACCACTTATAAGATGTGAGATCAATACAATCAACAAGAGATAAGATGTAAGATCAATACCCTAGACAAGGGATAAAGTGTGAGATTTATACTCTTGATAAGGTGATTACTTGTAAGATCAGTACTCTAGACAAATAATAAGATGTAAGATCAATTCTCTATAGCAGGAATAAGATGAATAATGGTACTCGTAGATATGAAGTACCTGTGATGCGAACTATCTTCTTAATATACATTAACTCTAAACTTTCAGGAAGAACTTCTTACAGTCGAAGAAATGGGATGAATCCATAATAGATCTGATACATTGTGTTTTAATGGGGAAACTGCTAAATACTGGTAATTAGATACTTGAGATACAGAATAACAATTGGTAAGTTTGTAGTTTTTATTTAATGTGAATTTTCGGTAACTGAGGACTAAATTGCAGATGTCCAGATGAAGAGGACTTAGTATCGTTCGTTAAATAATTATCATGACTATATATATAGGACTATAAATATATCCTGGAAATATATATATATTTCCTGTATATATTTAGAGGAAATGATTTGCCTGTAAAGACAGTCTTGCAGAGAATTAAAATAAGGTTCTGGATCTAAAGGACTTGCAGGTAGATCTCAGTGATAACGGTTACAAGTTTTAGTCTCTGGTCAAATGCAATTTCGTTTTCTTCTTTCATCTGCCTTATTAAAGAAAACGATGTTAACTAGATATATAGGCCTAACAAAAGCATGTGTCCAGCAATGCAGCCAAGCCATCACAATTATATTACAGGAATTTTCATGAGGGCCACCATCCAACTAGGGGCCTCGAGGAAACAAAAAGCCGGCGGCTTATTGTCAAAGATCCTCATTTTTCCCTCATTCTGAACTGAATTTCACCAGCCAGTCCCCAATGCATGGCCACACATTGACACACAGGGGAATTGACAGGGTGGACAAAGACAAACTCTTCAGCACGGGTGGAACACGAACAAGGGGACACAGGTGGAAACTTAGTACCCAAATGAGCCACAGAGACGTTAGAAAGAATTTTTTCAGTGTCAGAGTTGTTAATAAATGGAATGCACTAGGAAGTGATGTGGTGGAGGCTGACTCCATACAGTTTCAAATGTAGATATGATAGAGCCCAGTAGGCTCAGGAATTTGTACACCAGTTGATTGACAGTCGAGAGTCGGGACCAAAGAGCCAAAGCTCAACCCCCGCAAGCACAATTAGGTGAGTACACATTCTAACCATCTTCCCACAACCAACTCCCAGCATCAGTCCCCAGCTGGAGGTAAGACATCTAGGACGCGACGGGGACAACTGGCATGGCATGTATACTTCACGTGTTGGAATGCTAGTTTCCCTCATACAACACTTTGTATGCCTTCATTTATTAATTCATTGCCATAGAGCTCATTCAGTGTAAAGGAAGTTTATAGTATGTATGAAGAAAGCATTAATGAGCAACAAACATAAATATGTTAAAACATGAACACATGCAAATGTGCACTTCATAAGATATATTTTATGAGGTGGTCACAGCACCTCATAAACGCACCGGGTGAGGACACACACAGGCCCAGCTTCCTCATTCAGTAACAAGTGCGCAATGTTTACGTTATTCTCGTACCAAAGTGTTATCCCATCACACATAACGTAACATCAGCGTTATTTACAGTTGTGACGTTGTCAAAACGTTGCATCAGAAAAAAAAATAGGATAAATAACGTTTTGATTTCGTTGTGTTTACTGGGAAACGAGTCTACGCCGTCCTATCTAATGCATAGACGTGATGTTCGTTACAGTAAAACAAAAATACATTTCATAGATGGTACAATAGTAAGCGCAGGTGAGTTACAGCCGCATGGTTCGAATTTTAATTCCTGCGTCAGGGTAGAAGCGTTTGGCCACTGTTTCCTTTCAACTGATGCGTCTGTTCATATAGCAGTAAATAGGTACCAGGAAGATGGGAAACAGTTGGGGATTGAATCCTGTTGGAGGTCAATAGTTGACATCGGAGGATCTCGATAAGCCAAACAGATTTCCTTCCCTATCAATGGGAAACCATATAGTGGGTATAGGTCAGATTTTGCTGTGTAATCTGACCAAAAATATAGGAAAGAATATTCCTCATCCTAATGTACATTTGTTTAATTAGTTGTTTTAGCCATAAGTTTAAATAATATACATTAGGTTTTAGAGCGGCCAGTCTCCTCTTCTAGCGTCCCAGTGTTGAGATACAGAGGGAAAATGTCCTCAGTAACCTCGGCTCCTTCATTCCATTAACAAACTTGAAGAAACCTTCAGCACCTAAAAAAATATCTTTTTGTGTGGTCCTTAATTGTAACCAGTCAATTTTGTAACCATTAAATATTGTATATCATCATATAACAATAACTTATCACTTAAGATAATACAATTGCACTTCATCAAGTGACATTGATGTTTCTCATCTTAGTACTTTTACCTGTCGCATCAGATTGTATTGACTCGTCTCATTAAATAACAATAACTCGTCTCATTAAATGTGATCACTGTTATTGACTTGTGAAGTCAATTTCTCTCCAGTCCTTCCGGGAACGATCAATATGATGGTCATAACAGAGGGCAATTCCATGACCTTTGTCTCTTGTGTCATTACCTCTGTATACCAGAGTCTACGTCCATGCCCTGTGTGTGTATTACACTCCACGTTCATGCCCTCTGTGTAATATACTCCACTTTCATTCCCTCTGTGTACTTGACTCCAAATCATTCCCTCTTTGTACTTCACTCCACTTTCATGCCCTCTGTATACTACACTCCACTTTCATGCCCTCTGTGTACTTGACTCCAAATCATGCCCTCTGTATACTACACTCCACTTCCATGTTATGAAAAAATTATGAGATTAACATTTAATTCTTAGCTTGAAATGTTGTTATCAGAATTTGTGTGACGAAAGTTTGTTAGTTAAACTGAACTGATGGTAAAAGAAATGAAATACTTTAATTCATCAACGTTTTACAAAGAGATAAAATCTGAACGTTGAGCTAATTTCAGACTATTCTCGGGGCTTCTCGAGAAAAATGTTAAAATTATTAACAAATAGATATGAACAAGTTAAAAATTAATAGATATAAATCGAATTACAACTAATTTTTATGTTACATTTCACTTTCAGTAGCATAATTATTCTTCTTGTAGTGCTGTTATTTTATGTATATCTATTAATGCTTATTTCAGACGGCGTGGACTTGCCCCAAAAGGCCTAAGTCCTGAGCTTCTGTACAAGTCCCGTTTATGAAGGTAATTTAAGACTTATAATTGCAAGTATAATTGCTTAAGCAGCGCATAAAAGAAAGTCGTGCGGTCATGTTCTTGGATTGTTTTAAGCGTAGGCTAAACAAATATATGAATGCACTTGGTTTCATTAATGATTCATCAGTAAGTCAATAAGGCCTTCTGAATTATCATTAATTCTGATGTGTTTTTTCTGTACATAAATTTGTTCGTAATATATGTGTTTAACTGTGAGATTTGCCTGAGTTTTAGTATTTAATTCCAAGAAAATTTGAAACTAATTTTTGCAGCTATACTGCGATTAAGGTATTTTTGTTTTTAATGCGAATATTTAATCTTATGAGAATCTTGTCTTCCTACTGAAAGTCTGCTGTTCACGCTGTTGTTCACTCTTTGTTCACGCTCCTGTTCACTCTGTTCAAACTCTTGTTCGCTCTGTGTTCACACTATCATTCATTCTGTGTTCACGCTCTGGCTCACTCTCTTGTCCATTCTGTGTTCACATTTTAGTTCACTCTGTGTTATTAACGCGGTTGTTCACATTGTTGTTTACGCTGTTATTCACATTGTTATTCACGGTGATTTTAGCCATATTGATCACACTCCAATTAATCTCATTATAATTTTTTTCTGGAGTGATTTTTACCGTTGGTTTAGTCAACAATGGCTGACCATAATGCTTTTTTATTATCATAGATCAGCGGTGAGGGGAAGGGGGGAATAGGGGAGGAGGTGAGACTAGGGGAGGGGGGAAATTAGGGGAGGGTAGTGGGAATAAGGGTATGGAGAGTGAGGGGGAAGGGTAGGGGGAAGGGGCTCCACGATCGACCACAAGGACCAGGGGCTTCCTCCGTACACAGAGCCCTCCACACTCACACGCAAGTCACCCACGCACGCACTCGCCCTCCCACATAACCCACATGTTTGGCGAGTATTTTTATTGATACCGGATTCTGGCGGGAAACATCCGGTTGCAGAGGGTCGCGTTGTGGTCGTGCCTGTGTGAGGAGTGTTTCTCTAAAGTGGAGTTGTTGTTGTCATTGAGCGGAGAGGAAACGAAGGCGAGGAGGTTCGTTTGAGAGACAAAGGATTGGGGAACGTCACTCGTTTGTTCCTCTCACGTGAGACAGGAAATATGAACAGTGACCCCTATGAGCGCCGCCATGCAGGACAGAAAGCTTCGGATATCACAGAAAACTTAAAACCAAACGAAAACGCGGTTAGATCACAGAAAACGGGCAGGTGAGTGTTGGGTGGGTGGACATCGGGTGGAGGAGGAACTGAAGGACAGTGGCAAGTGGTCAGTCAGTGTGGTCCCGCAGCTCCTGGGAGACCCAACCATCACCCCACCACACTGCTCCTGCCGTGCTCAGTAGCGGTGCAAGTGAGGTGCCGAGGAGGAGGTTCCTGCTAGACATGGGTCGGGTAGCGAGACGCTAAAATACCTTCCCTTCCCTACCACACACACACCTTCCCTCACGGTAACCCTATACTGCATTTTGAATAGTTTTTTTAATTTAGTTAATATAAGTTATAAATACTAGCTACCTGTGGATGAATATGTGATTTTATTTGTATTTTTATCTGGGTATCTTTCGAAGTATTTGTTAAGACAAACTTAAAGGCAATTAAATATTAAGAAGGGATACCCGCGCTGTAATTGTTTTTTTGTTATATAGAATTATCAGAAGATTCAATGAACAATCGAACATAAAAACCTTCCGGTAGATATATTCGAATTCTTTGTATTGTTCTCTTTTGTGTAATTTGGGCTTTTTCTCCTGTAATTTGGACTTCTTCTCCTGTGATTTTTTTTCTCCTGTGATTCTTGTTCATTTATATTTAATTATCGGCGTGTTAATTAGTTCAATATTTTGAGCGAAATTGTTGTGGAAATTAGATTAATTACGTCGGATTAAAGATTTTTTAATACCTGAATAATTTATTCGACGAAAAGATTACCTTAATCATCTTGGGTCTAATTTTTCTCTGGTGTTCTAATACCTCACAGGCGGGAGGATATAGCTAGGACTTTCGAGCAGGTCTCAGACTAAGATGAAGATTTAAGCTTGATCTAGAGATTACAATGCCCTATGAGGAGATCGTAAGCTAAGATTAGGCTTCAGACTTGACCTAGAGATCACGAGGACCTTGGAGCAGGTCCCAGGCTAAGATCAAGCCTTAGGCTCTATATAGAGATTCCCAGAACCTACCAGCAGGTTGCAGAAGATGATTATTCTTTAGGCTCGACCTGATAATACTCTATTTTTATTAAAAAATAAAATATATAAATACAAGTACTCGAGTGAACAGAAACACACACACGCACCATCATTATCATCACCATCACTATTATAACTCATCATCACCATCACTATTATAACTCATCATCACCATCATTATCTTCAAAATTATTATTACCAACGCTATCATTACCAATATCATCAATCTGTATCAGTACGCTACAGGATTAAGGTCTCTCTGTCCTGTAGAAAGATCATTATTGTGATCACTATAATTTCATCAACCTGTCTTTCCTATTTGGTTCAGAATATTACTTTATTTCTTCTGTTCACATGATGTTTCTCAGCTCATCAGGTGTTCTCATGTGCATGCAGTGTTCTTCAGTTACACAGGCTTCCTCTGCTCAACAAGTGTTCCCATATCCACCTAATGTTGATCTGTTCACCAGGTTCTCCACTGTTCACGAGGTAGTTGGTCTTCTGATCCTTCTGTTCTTCTTCTCTTCCTTCTCTGTCTTTTTTAATCCAGTTGTGTGATTTTTTAAAATAACAAAAAAATCAAACCATTTTTTTGACCCACTTCCATTTGGATGCCTATGATTTTAAAAAGCATTCGAACTTTTATATATCCTAGAAATTTGTATTTTGTTGTAGTAAAGAGTGGTATGTAGCATTCATCTTGGTCTTAAGAAATACTTAAAGTCTTTGCATGATTTACACAATCAGTCTCCACATTTAACATACGAATGTAGGCACACATTATTGTAATTATGTTTATTATTATTGCAAGATTACAATCATAGGATTTTAATTATAGGATTATTCTAGAAGTGAAAGAGAGAAAAGCAAAGAGGACAATAAGACCACGTAGGGGATGAAGAGTGGTACTTAGTACAGTGGTACAGGGTTACAGAGGAACGGTCGTACAAGATTACAGGGGAACGGTGGTATACTGGTACAGGCTACAGGGGTGTTAGGTACATTGAACAACGATACTAAGGGTACACGTTACAGTGGCATAGGGTATAGTGATATAGAGGCATAGGGTACAGTGGTATAGAATACAGTAGCAAAGGTTACAGTGCCGAAGGGTGTAGTAGAACAGGGTATTGGTACAGGGTATCGGGTACTGGACAATGAAAGCCTTTATTACAGTACGATTCAGAGTGCTTGTGTTTGAAGATCCTAGTCTGAAACGGTTACAGTAGATTTGTTGATTGACTAAAATCTATTAATTCACGAATCCACTCGGATTTTTCGTTTTTCTTTATTGATGGTTTGGCATAACTAAATCACATATGTATATGTATAGCCATAGCCTCGGAGAAGAAAATTATGAGTACTCAGAGAAGACCGTGTGGATCCTCAATGAACACTTTGATATTTTCTTCTCCTACCACCCTTATTCTTTTAGTATTACGTGTATATATATATATATATATATATATATATATATATATATATATATATATACAACTTTAGAACACTTTCCCACCAGGAGACTCGAACCCTAGCCAGCACAGAAGCCTTCCAGCAACTGGCATAACAGGTACGCCTTAACCCTCTGCACCACCGCTCAGACCCTTAAAAGAGATGGTAATTTCGGAGTATTTAAATCCCCCAAAGATCAACACCTCCCAAGAGCACCAGAGCAAGTGAGGGGTCATTTAGACGTTAATTTCATCAAGTCCCTGTTAATATGGGAAGACACAGTGTCTCTGCTTAAGGCACAACTCTCCTAAACACGAGAGTTAAGTATACAACTTTAGAACACTTTCCCACCAGGAGACTCGAACCCTAGCCAGCACAGAAGCCTTCCAGCAACTGGCATAACAGGTACGCCTTAACCCTCTGCACCACCGCTCAGACCCTTAAAAGAGATGGTAATTTCGGAGTATTTAAATCCCCCAAAGATCAACACCTCCCAAGAGCACCAGAGCAAGTGAGGGGTCATTTAGACGTTAATTTCATCAAGTCCCTGTTAATATGGGAAGACACAGTGTCTCTGCTTAAGGCACAACTCTCCTAAACACGAGAGTTAAGTTTACAACTTTAGAACACTTTCCCACCAGGAGACTCGAACCCTAGCCAGCACAGAAGCCTTCCAGCAACTGGCATAACAGGTACGCCTTAACCCTCTGCACCACCGCTCAGACCCTTAAAAGAGATGGTAATTTCGGAGTATTTAAATCCCCCAAAGATCAACACCTCCCAAGAGCACCAGAGCAAGTGAGGGGTCATTTAGACGTTAATTTCATCAAGTCCCTGTTAATATGGGAAGACACAGTGTCTCTGCTTAAGGCACAACTCTCCTAAACACGAGAGTTAAGTATACAACTTTAGAACACTTTCCCACCAGGAGACTCGAACCCTAGCCAGCACAGAAGCCTTCCAGCAACTGGCATAACAGGTACGCCTTAACCCTCTGCACCACCGCTCAGACCCTTAAAAGAGATGGTAATTTCGGAGTATTTAAATCCCCCAAAGATCAACACCTCCCAAGAGCACCAGAGCAAGTGAGGGGTCATTTAGACGTTAATTTCATCAAGTCCCTGTTAATATGGGAAGACACAGTGTCTCTGCTTAAGGCACAACTCTCCTAAACACGAGAGTTAAGTATACAACTTTAGAACACTTTCCCACCAGGAGACTCGAACCCTAGCCAGCACAGAAGCCTTCCAGCAACTGGCATAACAGGTACGCCTTAACCCTCTGCACCACCGCTCAGACCCTTAAAAGAGATGGTAATTTCGGAGTATTTAAATCCCCCAAAGATCAACACCTCCCAAGAGCACCAGAGCAAGTGAGGGGTCATTTAGACGTTAATTTCATCAAGTCCCTGTTAATATGGGAAGACACAGTGTCTCTGCTTAAGGCACAACTCTCCTAAACACGAGAGTTAAGTATACAACTTTAAAACACTTTCCCACCAGGAGACTCGAACCCTAGCCAGCACAGAAGCCTTCCAGCAACTGGCATAACAGGTACGCCTTAACCCTCTGCACCACCGCTCAGACCCTTAAAAGAGATGGTAATTTCGGAGTATTTAAATCCCCCAAAGATCCATTCCATTCTTTGGGGGATTTAAATACTCCGAAATTACCATCTCTTTTAAGGGTCTGAGCGGTGGTGCAGAGGGTTAAGGCGTACCTGTTATGCCAGTTGCTGGAAGGCTTCTGTGCTGGCTAGGGTTCGAGTCTCCTGGTGGGAAAGTGTTCTAAAGTTGTATACTTAACTCTCGTGTTTTGGAGAGTTGTGCCTTAAGCAGAGACACTGTGTCTTCCCATATTAACAGGGACTTGATGAAATTAACGTCTAAATGACCCCTCACTTGCTCTGGTGCTCTTGGGAGGTGTTGATCTTTGGGGGATTTAAATACTCCGAAATTACCATCTCTTTTAAGGGTCTGAGCGGTGGTGCAGAGGGTTAAGGCGTACCTGTTATGCCAGTTGCTGGAAGGCTTCTGTGCTGGCTAGGGTTCGAGTCTCCTGGTGGGAAAGTGTTCTAAAGTTGTATACTTAACTCTCGTGTTTAGGAGAGTTGTGGCATATATATATATATATATATATATATATATATATATATATATTTATATATATATATTTATATATATATATATATTTATTTATTTAGAGTTTTGTCGGCCCCTGTACACCATTCAACAATTCAGCAAGTTGGAGGAAGTGAAATGTTTTGTTCTAATTCCATAGACTTTAGCATTGACATTTTTTTGTAATCAGTTACAGACGTTGCAAGATGTGTGGTCAGATGACAGGTTAGCATTCCCGGCACAACCTTCTGGTTACAGCGGTGAATACAGTGTGCAGGAAATATTGTTATGGTGACAGGTGGAGAGAGAGGGGGGAAGATATATGTGTGTGTGGGTGGGGAAGACTTAGAGGGGTGGTGTGGAAGGGATATGAATGGTGTGTCATTGGACATAGGGGTGATGAGTGTGGGGGGGAAATAGGGAGGGTTAGCAGTGTGATAGGTGGGGAAAATGTGAATGGAGGAGATGGCGAGGATGTGACAATGTTTAGAGCCTGTGCAATGAAGATAGTTACAATGTTGGGGGGAAATGAGAGGAGTATGTGTGTGTGTAGAGAAAGACTGGAAGGGTGTGTGATAGACATGAGGAGGAGAGACAAAGGGAGTAACCAAGGAACCCACTCTCTTCAACTTTCTCTGAAAACGTCCCCCTGTCCTTCCCTTTCCACCTTCTCCTCCCCTTTTCCCTTTCCCATTTCTCCTTCCTTCTACAGCCTCTCTTTTTTTCCCCCCTCACATGCCTTTCTAAAATCCTTTCATCTGGGCCGACTTCGACTGACCCATAACCCTTCCCTACCCGAAATGCTTCATGTTTGAATAGCTTGGTGAAGCTACCCCTTAGCGTCTGGCATCCAACCTCGGAAAGACAGACAAACATAAAACGCTGTGGTTGAGTTAATATATAAAATAAAGTGTTCAAACAACTTCCAGGGAGAATTTTCTAACATGTTATCTGTTATAATTTTCTCCTCTGTTATTTTTCGTTATATTCATGTAACGTTCATACAGGTACGGGATAATACTTGTAATACAACACATGGGAAATAGTTTAATAGGTCTTCAAGCTCTTTCGCGATTAGTAATTTTTTGTTCGTGAGGGTATTTTTGCACGTGTTTATGTGCAGATGTTTGCGTGTGACATCGCCATGAAAGCTGCTAAGCCATCTGACCTCTTAAATAAAGTAATATACAAAGAAAGTCACAAAATGCCTTACAAAGGTCATTACTATTATTACCCCAGAGCAAACACCCGTAATCAGGCGTCTGCTTGGATGTTGGCTTAAACACGACAAACATTATTTTAGTTTTCAAAGGTAATTGCCTGACGAGATATAATTGTGTGGACGCTAATAATGGGCGAGAGTGTTTGAAGCTTCTTCTGGTATTAACATCGGGGTCGTAACGTTTAATATTGAAGTCCTTTTCGTGTAATTATCGTTTAAATTCTTATGTGTGATGATCTATCCAGTTTGGGTAATTAGAGGATTAATGTGTTAGTGCCAGCTTATTAGAAACTTCTTATCGTGGATTTTTTGCGTTTGTCGTTGTATAATGATAAGAAGCAATTATTCCAGGAAATGTTCACAGTTAAGTGTTATATGACAGAGGTACCAAGGTGTGGTCAGGCTTGTGTCTGTCACTTCCACTCTCCAACCCTCCCTACTCTTCCCACTTTGCTCCCCCTTTCCCTTCCTTGCTCACTTAACCTTCTTCGTCCCCTCCTCATGCTCTACCCCCTTCTTTCACCCTTTACCCTCTATTCCCCACATTTCCTCTCTCTCTCTCTTCCAATCCATCTATTCCTTCTTCTCTTCTCTCTCGTTTCATCACTTTTCCCTGCTTCCCAAATTTTACTCTTCTTCTCCTTCCAGTCCTCTTTTCCCCCTCCATTTTATCCCCTCTATCCCCTTCTTCATCTCCTTGTGAGCCGTTCCCCTCATCTTCCCTTTGTGTTATCTCCCTGTCCTCTTCCCTCATGTTCCCCTGCTCCCCCTCTCTGCATGTGGTGCATCGTTAGTACATATTTTCTCTACTACATGTACTATCTACCTCACCTAAACTATCTTCACTACTCAGACTACTCTGTATCTTCATCACTGTAATCCGTTTTCTATTCATCGTTGACGAGTATATAATGAAAATGTGTGTCAGCATTAAAACTCTACAGAAATCATATAATGATATTTCATTTCAGACTTCATGAAAGTTGCTCGCGTATATTGTTTTAGAAGCCGAGTTTTCTTAAAATGTGGCGGTGGGGCCGACCCCAACCAGATTCTGCCCATTCTGTACCCCCAGACCAGTCCAGTCTCCAGATTTGGACAAATAGACACACAGATAAACGTTCTCTCTTTCAGAATAGATGAGGTACCTGGAGATGCCCAGAGCTCTGTCTCTCTATCTCCCTCCCATTCTACTTCCTTCTCTCCCATTCACTCTCTCTCTTCCTTTATCGCTCCCGTTATCTGTCCCAGCCAGCAAAAAAAATGCTCGAGTATAGTTCAAACAACATTATCCAAGTTAAATCTTTACTGAATCCACGTCGATAACAGCTGGGAAAACTCTAATGTTACAATTCTATGGACAAGCAAACCCATATTTCACACCTGTCACGAGTCGCTTTTACCCCAATAGTTGCCAGTCATACTAGACTCCAAGAGAGGCTTGGAGGTCGACCTCTACCACCCCCCCCCCCCTTCCCTCTTTGAAACTCACCGTCAGATCACAGTTCACTGTTGAATGTTGCATATGGCTGACGGCACAGTTTTGGCCGTAAGATAGATACACTATTACTTAGATATCTACATTTAATAATGTACAGATTACCAGTTACATATTCATACTAGATGTGTAGTAAGTGATGTTACTATTAACGGAAATGGTAATCCCCACAGCAATGCAAATGACAAAATTATATTTGCTAGATAAAAATAGGTTATGTATGAATGTTAATCAGCCAAGAGACACGATTCATCACTACTTCCTTCTGAAAAGCAATGCTATAATTGTCTGTTAGCAAATCATCATTAAGGAGAAAAGAGCAGGGAATTACAAGGTCTTATTTATAATTGTGTTTACAAACACGACAAATGTGTTGCCTGGGTGTACTCAGGAAATATTTGCCTGTCTTCTTTGAATTCCAAATATAAACACATACTTATTCTAATTCATGTTATCCAGGATCGTGTCCTCCGATAGACTTTTTTTCCCCCATGCGTGCACATAAAGACTCCGAGAGATAGACAGCATTCACGAAACTCCACAACCATAGCCTGATGTGTGTCATAAAAATTGGCCAAATAGAATCTTTAAAGCCACTATTTTTCTTCAGTTTGTTAGGTTAGCCGGAGCTGCATGTCTGATTTTTGGACATGAGCAAATGTATGTTTTGGATTTCCTAATTTGTTATTATTATTTTCATTATATGATATTTTATACAATTGATAAATAGGTGAAAGCAAACAAACCATTAATGTGATGCTATGAGCTGTATGCTGTGGATATTTGTGTATGCGTGCGAGAGATAAATATATATTAGGATATATAGATATATAAAATGCAGTAGATTATACAGTAAATATGTGTAGTAGATATGATAGACGAAATAAGTACGGAGTCTGTACATATAGACAACGAACAGTTAAAAAGTCGGGGTCCAATAGCTAACAAATAGATCCTGCACAAACACAAATACAGCGGAATAACGAATAACATCAGCAGAATAACGAGAGCAGTATATGCCGTATTGACCTACATGCACATCTCCTGTGCCAGGTAAGTACGACAGAGCTCACCATAGCCCGTGCTGCTTGGAACTTTTTGTTCCCAGTAGCTGAAGCTAAAAAAAAAAAACAGCCTTGTTGGAAACTTTCGGTTATCATTCAGGAACTTGGAGAAAGAGCTCTTCCGAGCGCCGTCTCACATACTTTGTGAGACGCTATTAAGTTTGCGGAAGCATGGAACCCTTACCCAAAGAAGCACAAAAGAAAACATGAAAAGGTCCAAAAATATGCAAGAAGTAAATCTTGAGCTAAGGGAACTGAGCTATAAAAAAAAATGAATTAACTAGACCTCACTATACTAGAGGAAAGAACGAACAGTGTAGAGATTATGGTAGCGATTTACAAAATACTAACGGGGATTGACAAAGTAGATGTAGAAGCAACGTTCAATTTAAGGATCAAGAAAACGAGAGGACATATTTGGAAGCTGGACACACAGATGCGCCACAGGGATGTAAAAAAGAACCTTTTGTGTCTAAGAGAAGTAAAGTAGTAAACACGTGGAACAGATTAACTGATGAACTTGGCGAAGGTATTTCAATGAACAGCTTTAAGTTTAAATACTGTGGAAACTAGTGAAAAAGAGTCACTGTATTGAACCAATGGGGATCAAGAAGGCGGGCCTTATGAGCAGATGTTTGACTCTGCAAGTTGAAGTAGATGCGTAAAATTAGGTGATTATGCACACACACACACACACACACACACACACACACACACACACACACACACACACACACACACACACACACACACACACACACACACACACACGCACACACACGCACACACACACACACACACACACACACACACACACACACACACACACACACACACACACACACACACACACACACACACACACACACACACACATACACACACACACACACACACACACACACACACACACACACACACACACAAACACACACACACACACATTAACTCTTTTTCTATCTGTCATGAATTTATACAATCTACAATTCTTTTCAGCTACACATTTTCCCGTGACACTCGTCCCCAGTGGAGTCAATCTGGCAGAGAATTCAGAGAACCAATAATTTATCTTCCGCCTTCCCGACGCCCAAACATTGGCCATGGGGCGTGCTCGTGGGCGTGAATATGGGCGGGTTGGTACTTGCTGGCGTGATTGTGAACAAGGGCAGAGACTCTATCATTTTCTACCACGAAAAATAATAATTCGAAATTGCAAATTGCACCTCTCGAATGTAAATAAAATTCCCAGACTCCGCCATGGTGAGTTCCACTAGTAGCTAAACAACAATATATTACATTACATTATTTGCTAAAATACTGGTGTTATTTTTTTTATGTATTGATTCCTTCCTGGTACCTCTACCCCTAGAACATGCATGTATCTCCACCCTTGATCCGTTCAGGTACCTCTTCTGGTTCATCAAGGTACCTCTTTTATTAAGGACTTTCTATGTACCTTTTTTCCCCTGGACTAACATGGTACCTCTTCCTCTTGTTCATCCAGACCCATCGTCCCGAGGACTATCCAAGGAATCTCTTTCCGTGATCTGCCCAGACCCATTTTTATTTGGTGCACTCATCCCTCTGTTCCCCTGTTCCATACAGCCTCTTTGTCCACTTGTCCTTCCAGCTCCTTCTTTCCCTTCTCCATCTACCCACTTTTCCCCCCATAGGACATCCAGGTACCTCTTCACTGATCCATCCTGTCCCTCCTTTTCCTGGTCCCACCAGTCCTCTTTTCCCTAGTTTATCTAGCCCCGTCTTTCCTTGGTCCTTCCTAGATAATCTTCCTGTGGTTCACCCAGTCCTCTCTTCCCCTCGTCCATCTTCACATCCAACATTCCAGTGAGAACAGACCGACGAACACCTTCCATTACACATTATCTTCAACTCAGCCAGCATATATAAATGTTTTTACACACATTAACGTACATTATTTAGCTTGACTGTAACCCAGTGTTCGCGTTCTTTACCCTCAATCTGTGCAATTGTTAATTCGAGGCTTGCAGCAGCGGGTGGCACTATTAGCGTCAAGCCGATTCCCACAGTCCATTTCCCCGGTAAATCTGAATAAAAAAGAAAACACGAATTCTTCTGCCGTGGCTCGGTAATCACAACATCGATCTGTAATTCAGGGAGATCAAACGCAGTTACAGCTTTAGTGGAGCGTGGCATGAATATATACAAGGGGCGTATACTGTGTCCAGGACGGGATCACGCGATCAATACATGCATGACAGCACTCAGTGCGTACTCTGGGGAAGTCTTCAATACTCAAGATCTTAGTGGCTGGATGGTAGCACGAGAACGATGCATGATGCAGCATCAGTTCGTACTCTGAGAGGTCTTTAATATACACGAACTTACTGACTGTAATCCTGAGGCATGGCATTTGATCTCACTGTTTAAGAGTGGTATTTTATTGCTAAATTATTCACACTTTGCGGTACATGGCCCTTCAGGAAATGACATTATGGCAGTCAGAGAAGCATATCTTATATACATAGACTGGTCATGGTAAAAATAGATCGAGACCTGTTAAGTTACGCTATTTTTTGCTACAACTGATTATCCTCAGTTGTGTGCAGCGCACATTCGTGGCAGTAGCCTGTAAATAATCTGCAGCTTGATACCGGGGTTGTTACCAGCGAGGGGCAACGGAACAAGCTACTGAGCTCGATAGTTGATCTTGCCCAACACATTCGGCAGCACTTTGAATTTGTTTTTGCTCTCCAGGTTGTTCACCTGTCAACTTAATGATCAACTTGTGCTGGTTATTCTTATATGAGAATCACCTGTCTGTGAATATGACAACCTCTTGATGAGGTTTATGATCCGATTAACCACCAGAGTTCTGTCTTCTCTTCTTTACTCCTTTTGAGAAGTCAAATTCAGAGGGTAAGAGTAACCAAAATGTTAAAGGAATTCCGAATTTAGTTAAACGGCCACAATAACCTAGTTTGGTGTTGTGTCAGACAAGCCTATACGTAGACTAATCGGTGTCAATACCATATATGCCCAATATATGTCTATACGTCGTTATGATTATCTGTATACAGGTGTAGGTACCTGTTAATCTGGTAATTTTTTTTCCATCTTGGCTTCGTGTCTGTTAGATTCTCTGCTTGTCTATTTGCTTTCCAGTTTGTCAGTTTTCTGACATGCATTCTTGTCAGCTTTCCTGCTTGTCTGCTTGCTTACAACCTCTCAGTCGGTCTCCTTGCCTGTCTGCCTGGCCACTATACTGCCTGCCCAGACAGTCAAAAGAACATATAGCATGAGAGGGAATATTGTTTATTTTTCAAGGCATTAAGCATTAGTGGGCGTAGCATTCTGCCGGACCAATGTTTGCTGCTCCAGTCCACGTTGTTATTTAAGCTCAAAGTGTCCACACTACTACGCTTACTCTCCGGCAACAGATCCTCAAATAATGCTACAATGTACCTGTTGATTATCCTCAAATTTTACTATAACGTATCTATTAATTTTCTTCAAATTTTATTACATTGTACCTATTAATATGCTTCAATTTTTGCTACAAATTACCTACTTAAAATATTTGATATGTTCTTGTGGAAGTTGTAGTAGTAGCAAAGAGTAGGTTGTGGCTTTCGAGATGTAAAGAAGGGTGTGGATGAAGTTGTTGAGTATTTCGTGAAGTGGGCGTGGGGGGGGGGAATAAGTGTTGTGAATGTTATGGGGGTGGTCGTGGTTGATGTAGATGTTGGTGAGGTGGGCGTGAACACGTATGTCCATAACTGTGACTATAACCCGAGCTCACGTCGACACAGTCGAATCCCCGACCGTGACAGTTGTGGAAGCAGGAAAACGAATCTCCCTGAGGTAAAAATAGAATAAATCACAGTCCTGTGTGTTTGAGCAGGTCACCGTGTTTATCGCTGGTTGTAATGGCGCCGTGTTGGTCCTCGTTTCGTCCGTCGGAGCGATGTTTACAGCCCAACAACCCCAGCAAGGGTCTAGTTACGGTAGTGGAACATCCTGTATGTTTGTTTATAACCAGTCAAGTTCCTGATGTCTGTAATTTCGGCTCTTCTACGACGGCTTCTGCCTCAATGATACCAATCCACCCCAAGTTTGTTTTAAGTTTAGCAATTACCGATGATGATTTAAGACCAATTATCCTACAAACTAAAGTTCACAGTTTTGATTAAAAAGTATATTGTTATTTACGAGAGAAAAAACTGGAAATTTATATGGTGGTGTATGTTTTTTGAGGTTAAAATTGTACGTCAACTGGTTCGATGAGTGTTTGAAGTTCACCAGACAGAATTCACATTAGCTTATGACCCTCGTTTATATACTTAGCTTTTTTCCAAGTAACGAGGAGAAAAATGTTGTGTGTTAGCATACTCCAGCTATTTGCTTTGATAAAGTCACATCATTATTAACCAGTTGCATCTCGGTATATGAGACTCCTGGAGCGAACATAGAAGTCTAGTGTACACATTTACTGAATATCAGTAAAAAATTCTGTTAATTCTTAATTTTGCCCGAATTTCATAATGTGTATTTATCACATTAATGATCTAATGGTTTAAAAAAGGTATAAATATAATTAGAATACAACACAAGCGGGGAAATTGTCTGGATAAGGATAAGTGGTTTCCATTGAAAATGCAATAATGTTAATTATCATATCCTTATCTGACGAGGGAAGGATATCAATAGATGGTAGACATATTTTTCTATAACAAAGAGTTCTTTTATGATTTATAAAAACAAGAATGAATGTGGAGCATATATGCGATAAAGTAATACAAAACAAAAATTGGAGTAAATTACTATTGAATATATTGCAAGTATTCTGTAATGTAACAAACACTACAGTTTTGCAAAAAAAAAAATCTAAACGCTGAGTGTGTGAGCTAGCGTATTGCATGAGTGAACTGAGTTAGAAAGTCAGTGAGTGAGAGAATTGAATGAGTCAATGAGTGAATTGATGGTCAATTAACTCTGGTCAATGCTTGAACTGAGTTAGTCAGTGAGTCTATGAGTAAGTAACTGAATTAATTAAATGACTGAATTAAATAAATGAGTGAATGAATTAGTTAAAAAATCATATTTTAAATAATGCGGTAAAAAGTAAAGATATATATTAATTAAAAGAAAATTAGTCTAATTTAAGGCTCAATATCATAATTTCTAATTTGAATTTCTGACATTATTCACACTAGTGTTTATTTCTTGTATTCCTCAATTTTATCTCATTTGTATTTCTCACGTGTATATATGAACTTATATCTCACACTTGAATTTCACACTTAAATCTCTCACATATATTTCTCACGTGAATTTCTCAATTAAATTCGCGAATGTCACACAATTCACAGATCAATCATTACAAATGATAAACAAATAATAAAATCCTGTTTTACTTGAGAGGTAAACACAAATGTTATACTGATTTGTACGTGACCAAACAATCTTCCTGGGAAGGCTAACCAAATGTGTTCTGCTTACGTGGTTAAATTAATATCTAATGCTTGGGCATGTTAAATTACTAAAGTTCATTATAATTAAAGGTCAATGTTAAAAGTTAAACAAAACTGCTATCAGCAAGAGAGTGAATCCTCCCCCACCATCTTCACGTTTTAAAAATTTCAGATGTTGCTTTAAGATTTAAAAAGTAAAGTTTCGATCCCCGTTTGTCCAAGTGATTAGCACTGTTTCTTAACTTCGTCCTTCTATAATAACTAAAAACCTGCCATCATTTTCCTTCTAAATGCTATATGGTCATTCTGGCTTAACGCTCTCCTCTCCTGATAATAAATTAAGTTTATGATCTAAAGATCTTATTGTTTATTGTGTTCTGTATTTATCTTCTGGTGGGGTCAGCTATCAAGGTCACAATAGCAGAGGGCAGTTGGACACTGTAAACACTACTCCACGACACTCTCATGTCAAAGTCAGGCTTTCAGCGAAATCTAATCCAAGAAGAATAATGCCTTTAAATGCGTTGTTTGCCTGTGGTCGATCAGTCAAAGGTCAGCCGTCCAGTGGTCACTGGGCCTCAGATGAGCTTCCTCGGGCATTCTTGAGGAAGTAAAGTCTTTTTAACAAAATTTATTTTTTGGCGAGAAAAATATGTTTGGTGAAGTGATTTTAAAGGTGATGCTCTATCGTTAACATTACTTTCAGTAACGATTACAAATGACTTAAAACATTTTAATTGCAGCTGGACCAAAATAATTATCTCCTTCAAATAAATCAGTGAACACCATCTTGCTCATTTACGATGATACCGTAATTGCAAAAATATCCTGTATGTGACCCTGCTCATCACCATTAAAAAGAATAATTATAAATAGCGGTTTTATAGTCAGCTGAGATGGCACGTGCTGTGCCAAACTGGCTAGGTCATGGCAGCCTCACAAGAACGACTACAAATAACGTCAAAGGAGTCTGTGATATACCTTATAAACAGTGCTAATGCGATACGTGTTATTGTAATAACACGAATTACATTAGTTTTCCGGGAAGTAATTTTTTGTTTTTATATGTGGCAAGAGAGCGTAAGTATTTTAATATTTGAACGTAACTGTGAGAGTGATTCATTCTTGCTTCCAAAATATATATTGAAATTATGTGATTTTGACTGAGTAAATGTTTTTTATGTTGCGAATTTTAGCACGATACAATTATCCCTAATTGCCATATGACAAGTTTTTTCTGACAGTAAAAAGACCATTCCACATAACAGCTGTGTTGTATCACCTGTTTGTGATTGAAATGGACTTTACCAAGACTCACACGTGCTCACATTCAACGTTCTCCAGTCCTCGTTCAGTGTTGGAAAGGTTTATCAACCTATGAATGTTATTACAAGCCTCAATAACAGCACACTGAACAACCATCAGGTATACTTTAGAAGGTGAACATGGTTTAAGATTATATTAAACTCAACGTGCTCACCAAGACGCTAAATACAAGTCTGTGAATAAAAGAATCCCAAGATTTCTTTGTGATCTTCAGGGGGTGTAAGGGTGTGAACATCATTACCTGCTGACCAAAGTGTAGGCGGGGCATTCGTAAAATCTTGGTTAGGCACCGGTTCGGGCCTCCAGAACCTCCCAATGAATTCAGTAGACTTCCAGGTTGATTAACCTTTCTTCCTATCGTTGCTGAGTGGGTCCGGAAATCAACAGAACGCCGATTCAAATCACCTCATTGCCCCCAAAAACTTTTCTGATTTATTTATTAAATAAATAAATTTATTTATTTATTTAATTATTTATAAAAACAAGGATTTAGAACATTGTTACAAGAACATTGTTGGTTGTGTTATTGTTTTAGCGACTTTACTATTATTTATTTTCTGCATCCTTATTATAATTTGAATATAAGCTGGTATTCCTTATCAAAACACTGATCTTTCTCTCTCTGTGTCTGTTAATCAGATCCAGAATGGCAAACGCCGCTGGATTCCAGGACTCTGTTAAGAAGGTTTTGAATGCCCGCATCGCATCTAAAAAAGTAGGTAAGTTCGTCACCATATAAATAAGTTTGTAAGCTAAGTAGTTCAGAATCTAGTCGAACAAGCATCTTGGGTCACTTCAAGACGCAGGTTCGATCCCTCCATTCTACTCCAAAGATTTGCGAACAAAAATAATATATTTTTTTGTTTCTAGAGCATTTAGCTAGATGGTAGTCAGTGTTCAGTATCACAGTCGTCGTGGATTTTAGTATGTAACCGTCCAACGCTGTTCTCCCTGTATGTGCCAACTGTACCAACTACGACCTGGCCATGTTGGGCACGTGCCCCACAGTAAATATGGTGAAAAAAACATCAAATATCGTGAAAAGCCGCCTGGGCCATCCCCAGGAGGCTGCCCTTCAACCCCATACAGGCAGGCAGACAGAAAGGTATTCTGTCTGTCTGTTTATGTACATTTATAGATGTACATAAAATTATAATAGGTGTTAACCTTGAAGTGGGATCAGGTGGCGGATCAGGAGTTCACCCACTACAAGCCGTCTAAAAAGATAGGAGCAGGACATTGGGTAACATCGGGTGGAACAAGGTGGGTTACAATATGTGCTCCTCGGACGAGTGGACACACGGTGTGAGATTAGGTCAAGTGGCAACATTGGGGGTCACCAGTACATGAGATCACACTGGGTAGGGCCGCGATGACCTGCGAACTGAACATAAAATGAACCAGAAGTTATTGACTAATTTTGTGAATTTATTAGGCACTCCATACCCATCCTATGGGCGTTAATGGAAAAAGGATTTGAGCCACATAATGGGCTCAGGACCTGAACCCTACAACCAAAAGTTACCAAATTAATTTTGCATTGCAAGGTTAGAGAATAAATGATTAATAGGTAATCGAATAAGCTTTTTAATTACTAGTAGAGAGGTGAGACGTGCAGAGACAAACCCCAACCTTCAAAAAACACAAGTGAATACAAATAGTTGATTATTTCTTGTTGTCGGGAACAGGAAGCCTAATTTTAAGCTTATCGAGGTCACCCTAGGTCAACTACTGACCTTCCTCACGATGCAACCCTCAACAGTTGTTGAACTCTTTCTTACCTATTTTCCTGCTAGATGCACTGGGATTGAGCACGGGTCCCTAGATTGATGGCCGAGGACGTAGACCATTGTACTAGAGTCTGTTCTATTTGACATGTCTGCCTCAGGGTCACAGAGGCACAAGACTAGACTTCATTATGTGTCTTGAGCGCAGGGCTATAAATTTTGGAATGATTGTGGGAGATATTTGAGCAGCAAATATTGAAGTCATTTTGTATGATAACAGTCGTATTTGGCCCAAAGAAATACGTTATTTGCCTCGGAAAATACACTGATGAAAAGCAAATTAAAATAAAAATATATATTAGAAATAAAGAAATTTGTTGCGAAAATAAGAAGACAGAAGTACTGGAATACAAAAATGTACATGAAAATCTAACAAAATTGAAATTAGGTTCATGAAATGCATATTTCACGTGTGTGAGAGACTGGATACTGATCATCAAACTCCAATTATCAACTTCCATTAATCCCAATTACAATACGTTAAATTAACCACAATATAAAAATCAGTAAATTACGTATTTTATGAATATTAAGATGTTCACCAATGTTACACAATATCTATAAATTTTGTAAGATCGGATGTTATTTCTTCCTTATAATTTGACCACGAACAACCTGTTTCGTAAAGGAATGCCTAATGAACACAATACCAGCATAGATATTTTATTATGAATTATATAACAGGCTTGGTCTTTAAATGCAATAATAATAATAATAATAATAATAATAATAATAATAATAATAATAATAATAATAATAATATCGAGATGAAATTCAGTGAATTACCTGAGATATGAATTTGAAACAGAAATGTATGTGAGGGGGTGAGGGAATGTAAACAAAAGGAAAATAAAAATTCAATAGCAACTACCAAACCAAATATTTACACAGCAGTTGGCAAACTTTGGAGGTGATAGGCAGAGCAGATATTGTACATGTTGTGTTAAGTGTGAGGCAGCTGACGGGTAGGCGGGCGAGGTGGACCAATCCTGCAACACACAACAAAATCACATGGTTATACCGTTATAACAACTCAGAACTAAGGTTGTATTACGTTCTGTCTTTATTGGGAAGCAGGTGTTGAACTGTTACGAGTGAAGGGAACTATTAGGAGGGAAATGCGTCAAATCATGACGACTATTTAGCACTGGGAAGGGGTCAGGAGGAGGACTTGCGATGGGACAAGGGAAAGGAATAGTGCTCAAACACTTGGACGGTTGGGAATTGAACGTCGACCTGCGTGAAACGAGACCGTCACTCTACCGACGAGAGAACAAAAGAGACCTGTTGAGAGAGTCTCCAGAATCTCTTTTGCCATCATCGCTGAAGAGTGGGGTACAAAAACAGCATGTTTGTAGCTGGGAGGTGTGGAGCTGGTACAATAGGTGCTGTGACACCTATTGTGTCACAGCCAGACCCTTTCTAACTTGGTATATTTCGCATTAAGGATTCTTTACAGAATCAGTAATCTTATAACCAAATTTTAAATGAGAAAATATATTCGTTATTTATTATGAATATTATAATAACTAAGTATTGCATATTACTGATATTACGAAGAATACAAAACAGATTACTTTTCACTTTTGGTTATATAATTTAGTTGTAATCAAGTGCTCAGATTGCATCTAGTAACTACTCCTCATCTTGTGCCCTGATCATGCCCAGTAACTACCCTTCATCTAGTGCCCTGATCACATCCAGTAACTACCCTTTATCTAGTGCCCTGATCACATCCAGTAGCAACCCCCTCACATAGTTCCCTGATCCTGCCCAGTAACCTGCCCCTCACATAGTTTCCTAGGGGTCACATTCGATGACCTTCCTCACTTGTTGACCTGGTTCCAGCTACCGTGACTTGACACAGTTGTCGTCTATCACCGGTTGCTAGACTCGTGTGAATCATCACGAGGGTGGCTCTGTATTCGTGCAGATTATGTGTTATGTCTGAAGCGATTGGTCTAGTCATTTGGTATTTATATACACTAAAACGTCTCATTAGTAGGAACGTTGCCCAGCCTCTTGGACCGTCGGGGATCAAGGGGCTATCAGAAACATTTCAGGGAAACGTTTGAAAGTTCTTGTCTGAAACGTCGGAAATCACATATGCTCGGTTTCAGCCTCGCCAACATGCCGTGCGGGACGTCGGGTTTAAGGCGTCTCGGTCACTTTGTGTCTGGATTGGTTCAGGCACGTGACGGATCCTGTTTAGTTCGGTCACGTGTTCAGGAAGCAGCAAAACATCCCATATTGTATTAATATTATGGAAATCTGCTATATTGAAGTCAGTCAGTAAGCCTCTGTACATCTATATTTGTTGCATCTACTTGTATTTTAACCGTAAAAATTAAATGTGTTTAATAGAACTAGAGATATGTTGAATAGTGATGGGTTCCTAATAACGTCGTATTCAATACTATAAATTTGTTTGATCAATGATTGTGGTCAGAATTAAAAATTATCTAAATAATTTTAAGGAATTTTTAATTTTGTCTTGTGAAAATTAGGGATTAGTTACAAAAAATAATGGATGTCACAAAAAATGTTGAATTATCCATGTAATAACATTAATTTATTTCTTTATTGGAAAAATTATTTTTGCATATTGTGAAATTAATTGAAATAACATTTATAATATTTTTTTCTTATATCATTATAGATTTTGACATTTTAAATGCATCACTCGTATATCTAATTTCGGACCATCATTAAAACACTAAAATAGTGTATTTGTAAAAGTTAAATTATATGTTAATATAATTTATTAATATATAATTTAACATATCATATCAATCGATACATATCACGAAAAATATAAAAAATCTTTTATCATTTGCGTGATATGTTTCAACCGTAACTAATATATTTACACAGTGGGAACAATATTAGAATTGTATTTGGATTTCTGGAACATATAATTTATTTATTTTTAAACCGTCAGAAGTCCATTCCATGAATGGAAATTCTTGTATTTACAGATTTGTTTTTTTCTAAATACAAGACAGGCTTTACAGTCACATTTACAAGACACATTTACAAGACACATATACTAGACCAGAATTACAAGACCACATTTATAAGAGTATTTAACTGGAATATTTTTGTAACAATATATTTACAAAACCACATATGCAACACGGCAAATACAAGGCTGCATTCACAAGATCCATTTACAAAACCACATTTACAGTACCTTATTTAAAACAGTATATTCACAACACTAAAACTAGGCATCATTTACAAGACAACATTCAGAATTTCCGTATCTTATGTAGATTTTGAACCTTGTAAAAACAAATTCTCATTAAATACGAATGGCTTGAGGCCTTTTTCGTAAATGTAAATTAGTAATACGATGAGATATGTGTGGCTGTAAAACTTTGTAAATACTCGCTACAGGAAACAATTTTTAATATGTAAATATTTTTTTTATTTCTAAGAAATTCTGCTCAGGGTGATATAGAAGTATTTCAGACGGCAATTTGCCAAATACTTCTAACGTGGAATTTGTTGTATATCTATGTAATTATTGTGCTATTGTTGTTGTTGTGCTATTGTTGTTGTTGTGCTATTGTTGTTGTTGTGTTACACTGGGAACTATTGAGTTACAGTGGGAACTATTGAGTTACAGTGGGAACTGTTGTGTTACAGTGGGAACTATTGAGTTACAGTGGGAACTGTTGTGTTACAGTGGGAACTGTTGTGTTACAGTTGGAACTGTTGTGTTACAGTGGGAACTGTTGTGTTACAGTGGGAACTGTTGTGTTACAGTTGGAACTGTTGTGTTACAGGGGGAACTGTTGTGTTACAGTGGAAACTGTTGTGTTACAGTGGGAACTGTTGTGTTACAGTGGGAACTGTTGTGTTACAGTGGGAACTGTTGTGTTACAGTGGGAACTGTTGTGTTACAGTTGGAACTGTTGTGTTACAGTTGGAACTGTTGTGTTACAGGGGGAACTGTTGTGTTACAGGGGGAACTGTTGTTACTGTGGAAATTTGCCGTGATAGAGGGAAGAGCGCCGTGTCTCGCGGTCCTGTGGGGAAACTGCCATATTTATGGAAAATATTATGTCACAGTGAGAATTAATCAGCCGCCGTAATTACCACGCCGGCGTTAAAATAATCTTTCTGCAGTATAAATTAACTCGTTATCGTGGGATTACCGCGGTATTTCAAGCGTAGGATGAACATATATTTAAACTTTATATATATATATATATATATATATATATATATATATATATATATATATATATATATATATATATATATATATATATATATATATATATATATATATATGTGTGTGTGTGTGTGTGTGTGTGTGTGTGTGTGTGTGTGTGTGTGTGTGTGTGTGTGTGTGTGTGTGTGTGTGTGTGTGTGTGTGTGTGTGTGTGTGTGTGTGTGTGTGTGTGTGTGTGTGTGTGTGTATTGCTGAAACACTTAAGGCACATAAATTGGTTCTCCATTAATCAAACCACTGGCGCATAAACACAAGGGAATACATAATGTAGGTGTGGAAACCCTGAGTACGAACACATAACCAAGGTAATCAAACCGCAGGAATGTACGCACCCGTGAACACATAGCCCAGACCCACTCGAGCGAGCGCCCACTAGACGAGGTCAGTAGAGCAGACTCCACAAAGAATGCTGAAAGAGGTATTCGTGAAAGACGCCACACGTATCCTCCTTTCCTGGCTGTCACAGCTCTGTTGCCACTGGCGTCACGGACCTTGTGAATAACACTTTCCTGGTCATTAAAGTGTAATTACTCCAAATATAGCCGAGAGCCCTTCATTTAGCGAGTTAAGCACCAACGTTTGCGTGTCTGGGAAGGTCTGGGTTACGCAGAAACATTACAATGGCTAGTATGTAACTAGGGTGTGTGTGTGTGTGTTGTTGTGGTCCAGCTGGAGTCACAGGGTGTGATCTGCTGTGGTGTGTGTTATGTGGAGGGGTGAGGTGATGTGTGGCGAGGATTTGGATGTGGAAAAAGCAGGTGACTTAAAGTAACACGCAAATTCCGGTTCGTGTTAGCCACACACTTTAACTGTGTTCATTCTTCAACGTCGCTAAAATATCACCCTTGTCCCACTCACCACCCTGCCCAACGGTTGTACACTAATAAGCTAGTGTATATTAGTCAAAACTATAAGGTATTATTTTGTAGTGATTTATAATGTTTTTTTATATATATTTAGCATTAATTCAGTTTTGTTAGGATACTGTTAATCTACACATTGGCAATGTCAAAGTTTCCATAACAATGACGTTCTCACTTCTCCCTGTCCAGTCGTGCCTGACCCGTACGAGGAGGAGGTACACCTGCAGGAGGTGAAGAACGCCCGTCGTCGCAGTTTCCAGAAGTTGGTGAAGAAAGTCGTTCACACTCAGACCACCATCAGAACCGTCGATCACAGAGCTCACGCAAGTCTGTAGTGTTTCCAGTGATTCTCTCTGGTTCTGGCTCTGTCTCTGTTTCTGTCTGTCTCTGTCTCTGTCTCTGTCTTTGTCTTTCTCTCTGTCTCTCTGTCTCTCTCTCTCTCTCTCTCTCTCTCTCTCTCTCTCTCTCTCTCTCTCTCTCTCTCTCTCTCTCTCTCTCTCTCTCTCTCTCTCTCTCTCTCTCTCTCTCTCTCTCTCTCTCTCTCTCTCTCTCTCTCTCTCTCTCTCTCTCTCTCTCTCTCTCTCTCTCTCTCTCTCTCTGTCTCTCTTTCTCTCTCTCTCTCTCTCTCTCTCTCTCTCTCTCTCTCTCTCTCTCTCTCTCTCTCTCTCTCTCTCTCTCTCTCTCTCTCTCTCTCTCTCTCTCTCGCTCTCTCTTAAAAAAAATTCCCTATAAAACAGATAATTTAACAAAAAATGGATTCTCTCTTATAAAAAATACAATATATTCTCATAAAATTATAAAAGTATTTAATCTTATTACGTTAATTAGTCTGCCTGTTGTACTTAAGGAATTTATTGTTAAGACCAAAAATGTACATTTCTTCATGTTGGAGTGTCTGTCAGGAACACGAACATTAGTCATAATCCCTTTCATATCTTCACTGTTTTTCTCTCTTGTATGTTAAGTCTATGTTGTGTTCCAGGTAGTATGCTACGCCCGTTCACATATGCTAGCTACTTTCACATATTATGACACTCTCACATACAACTATTTTAGCTACTTTCAGATAGTATGTCACATTCACCCATCCCTATATTTACTATTTTCAGATAGTATACCACCCTCATTGACACCTCTTTTAACTATTTTCAGATAGTATACCACCCTCATTGACACCTCTTTTAACTATTTTCAGATAGTATGCCACTCGCACCCAACTGTATTACCCACGTTTCAGTTGCCTGCACTTCCAATCTTGTTCGTATATCAGTATGCACTTAAGTGATCTCTCAACCCCCTCCATATTTCGTTGAATTTACTTGTAGTTTGAACTAGGAACAATTTTACTTGACAAGGAAGGATCGTGTCTAGAAAATTCAGCTGCACGTTTAAAATTGAATCATTAGCTCATGTAGTGAACTTTATATATTTTGTATCAAACAAAGTACGCAGAACAATAAACAGTAATTTTGTGCACGCTATCATAGAGAATGAAGAACGTGAAAACTGTATAATCCCTCCATTCGTGCTGATTTTGTGTAATGTGTGTGTGTTTGTATTTGTGTGTGTGTGTATTTACTATTTGTATTTACAATTTGTGTCTGCAGAATCTAGATATTAGCTCTTGGCCCCCCGCCTTCCTAACCAATTTATTTTTCCTCTATTATATCTACTACATATTTCTCTCAAACACACATACACATGCACACACACACACACACACGCGCATCCCCAGGAAGCTGTCTAACTCTCAGGTACCTATTTACTGCAAGGTGAACAATGGCCTCAGGGTGAAAGAAACTCTGCCCATTTGCTTCCTCCTCGGCCGGGATTCGAACCGGGGCCCTTAAAACTACAACTCTCGAGCGATGTCCACTAAGCCGCGAGGCCCACAGGGATGGTGTGTGTGTGTGTGTGTGTGTGTGTGTGTGTGTGTGTGTGTGTGTGTGTGTGTGTGTGTGTGTGTGTGTGTGTGTGTGTGTGTGTGTGTGTGTGTGTGTGTGTGTGTACTCACCTAGTTGTACTCACCTAGTTGTGTTTGCGGGGGTTGAGCTCTGGCTCTTTGGTCCCGCCTCTCAACCGTCAATCAACAGGAAGGATTGTGTGTGTGTGTGTGTGTGTGTGTGTGTGTGTGGGTGGGTGGGTGACATGTAGGTCCCCCTGTTACAGAGGATAACTTAAGATGTTGAAGTCTTATTATTATTTACCGCCACGACTTCGTCACTTATTTGTAACCGGAAGACAGCTTACGAGCGCCTCCTCGCTGACTCTAATACTACGTGAGAAGTATAAGGTTTATTACCTCATTATAGCAAGTATACTTTCGTCTGGTACATTGTTTAGAACTAGAGTAAACTCTCAGTGTATACACACTGAGAAGCAAGTTTACACCTCTCGATGTATATATCTCTCAGGAATATCTGCAAGAATGTCAAGTTAATATTCTTAAATGCAGCCGTGTCAGTTGAAGGTATTCCAGGCAAGAGGGTCACTAAGCACGCAATAAACATATTTATGGCATAATATTTTCTGTCTTTTTTAACTTTGAGGGAAGGAGGGAAGGGAATGCACCTTCGTCCTTGCCCTTTTTTCTCTCTCTCTTGCCCTTTCTCCTATTTCTATGTATCTTTCTCTATACATTCTTTCTTTATCTCACTTTCTCTAATTTTTCTTCTGAAGCTTCTTTCTACTTCAATCCATTTTTCTTCTAGCTCCGATATCTATCCGTGTTTAAATTTTTCTTTTCCTATTGCTTGCCTCCCTTGTTCCTCTACTCTTCCATTTCTTCTTTCTGTCCTCCTCTATCTTCTTTTTAAATTCTTATTCTTTCTCCTCTGGCCATACATAGTCGCTGATATGTTTCCATTCTTCTTGTATAGTCCTTTCTCTCCCACGCCTGGTTCCTCCCTCTCCCTCTCCTCTTTCCTCATCCTTCCATCCTTCCAGTTCCGTTACTTCCTCTCTCTCTATCATGTTTCTTCTCCCCCTTCTCTTTTCTCTTCCCATCTACTTTCTATCCCACTTCTCCTAATTTACTTCCCAATTCCTCCTTTTCTTGCCACGAATAGTCCTCCCTCTTCCTTCTCCTCACTCTGCTGCATTATCTATACCTGATTTCCTATTCCTTTTCACCGGAAAAAAAAATCCATCCCACCAATCTTATCACACAGGGACACAAGGATCGTTTGGCTTCGGCCTAATTACCTAACGAGATCGTTCGTCTGCCTTATCATAGAGTATCATAACTAGGTAAATATGGGACCATTGTTGGTGATTGCAAGATTGCGTTTGCATTCCCCGACTTGAGTCAATATGGTTTGCAATTGCCTCAGTCGTGTAATATTTGTAAAGCAATAACAATTAAGGTATTAATTTTCATGGTTTTGTTTTCTTGTTTCTGTCGTGGTTACATTTTTTTAATATATTATGTTGGATGAATAGGATATTAACATTTAGTAGCTTTGACCTTCGTATGTATGGTATTAGATTATCTACTTCAACCCTCTCGCCACACAGCGAGATGCATACATTCATACACACCACCACATACAACTCCCACACATATACCCACATTCTCAAACACACACACACACACTGGGGCAAAGGAGTCTTCTGGCCGTTATGCATATCCTATTTGGACCCTACTCTTGAATACGTGACATGAAACATGAAATCCCTCACTTATAAAATCACAAGACAAAACTAGAACAGGTCCACAGGTATTCAACGAGGAAACACTGAGGGAGATAAACTTTACGACCAAGAGAGAGAGAGAGAGAGAGGAGAGGACACATGAAAACGACATACGAAATACCAAGATATGCTTACAAAGCAAACAAAGCGACATTATGCTCTATGACCTACCATATGTTACACTTCCTTCATCCATCCTAAATAACCATTCTTAACTCTGACCGGTCACATTCCTCCTCAATCCTAACGAATATCTTATCATATCTTCTGTTCAACCCTTCCACATCTAACCTTACTGCCCCATATATAGCAATGCTTCGCTTTTCTCTACCCCAGCATGTAATGACCTGACTCTGGTATCCCGCAGAACATGTGCTGTACCCCAGTCGGTGCAGGGTGACCATTACGAAGGTTCCAGTGGTTGGCGGAGACCCAATCACTCCGGATACAGCAATTGTGAGTGTTTCTGCTCGTTTTCCAGCGGCTGCGCCTGCTTCTGTTTTTTTTCTTAATCGCTCTTTGCATTTTTTTTACTGCTCCTCATATTCCTAAAACTTATATGCTAGTTGTCGGTGTTGTGTTATTCGTTACAACACTGGACTGCTTCTGATCATACTCCGGTTGATGCTGGTTTTCCTGCCGTGGTTCATGGTGTTGATTTTGTAAATACTATTACTGCTTGTACCTTGTGTCTCTATGTTACGTAAATATGGAATGCTTATGTAAATTCGATTGTTCTGTTCTATAATATAAGTTGACATTTTTATTCAGTAAATGAAAGGCTCTACTCATAATATATCCTGTAATATGAGGATATTCCTGTACTTAGAGAGATCATACATTTTGTTATGTAGCGGAAGCAATTCCCTTGTACTTCATATGGTGTTCTTGTAGTTTTTTACGACGTGCGGGGTCCCATAGGGAAGCCTTTGTACTAAATTAGGACGTTAGGAACACGTAAGATAAGCTGTTTACCTAGCGTAAGGCAGGTGGACCTTGTGAGGATGGTTTTGTACTGTCTTAGAACGCGGTGAACACGTACAAACGCTCTTGTATTAGCTTTAGGACGTGTGGAACTAGTGTAGAAGCTCGTGTACTAGTTTAAAACATCTGTAACCAATAGGAACAAGCGTGCACTTGTTTAGGACGTGTGGAAGCCGTAGGTAAGGTCGTCACATAGATCCTCCCCTACAGGAACTCCGTGAACGGGTCTTCGGGGCGGCGGACTTGCTAACTTTCTCGCTAAATGAGTGGCTGGGTCAGTCCTTCTGCTTCCACGACGCTGGGACGGCTCTAGCCTACGGCCTCAAGGCTCCTAAGTCCAGCACCAAGGGCCTTGTCATGTGCGTCCAGGCTTACGTTCTCAAACACCTTCTCTTCAACTCTCACAAACCAGGCGCGGTCGGGGACGTCATCAGGTGAGTCTTTCTCTTTTTCTGATTTCAAATCCCTATAAATAAGACATCGGGGTATTTGAAAGCAGAAATTTGAGGATAATCATAATGTTTAAGCCTGTGAGATGGGCCAGAGGGATGGGAGCAAGTCAGATTTATTGTTTAAAAAACAAAAGGAAATCCTACAGTTGAGTTTGGCTGCCTGGTCGTTGTGACAGACACTGTAGTGTAAAGAATGGTGTTCTTCAGATGTAAGTCTCCTCCAGGTCAGAGTTAGTGGAAACACTCGTAATGTTACAGATCTTTTTTGATATGTTGCGTTAAGGCAATAACTTGTCCTGCAGATTGTGCAGTGTACATCTATACTTCACAATGCTTATCTTTGTACCTATTTATAATATATATATATATATATATATATATATATATATATATATATATATATATATATATTTGTATTTGGTTCGTTGCATGTTTTACTGTCGTTGTACAGCTCATGAAGTCAAGGGAAAACTTTCCCTTTGTGCAACGTAATTTTTTTTTATCTTTCCATCTTAATGTGTACATATATTTTGGTATTGGTTTTTTATATTTTGAGCAATATTTATTTTGTTTGATTTGTAGGTGAAGATATGGTAGTAGAGGTATCTAATGAGTGATTGGGATCATTTCCATTTATTCAAATATCAGATATATTTTAATTATAAGGTAAAAGACCCTGAACCCCAGTAATTTTCGTTTATTGCAGCAAAATTCTTCTGTATATGAGAGGCAAATGTGTTAATATCTTGAAAATACCTTTGCTGCATGAAATGCTCAGCGAGAGACAAGATTTTAATCAATTTCCTCTTCAGGTGTAGCAGGCCAGGTGTAGCAGATTAACTCCAGGTATAACACACACACACATGACACGACTTACAAAAAGTCAGGAGTAGCACACTTAATCCAGACTTAATAAACAATTCAATCGAAACCCATCCAAGCTAGCATACCTCTCACACATGATAGGCAAAGCATTTACAATCCTGGGATAACACACACACACACACATAAGGCTTGACACAATCACGGCAGGAATAACACGCTCAAATCAGGTATGATCAACACAAACCAGACGTAACATATATGAATGCCAGACATACCACACACACTCCAGGAAAAAAATATATACAATCCTGGTATAACACACATAAGTCAGACAAAAAACACAGTTAACAGTAAAATATTACACATAACTGGTTACTAATTGAGACAAAGAAACTCGATCATGAGCTGAAGCAAATAAATAAAATTCACGACACTATTAACACACAAACTTTCGATAAATAAGGACCTTATATACGAAACCGGATATATTAGCCACATAGATTCCATATAATGCCAAACATAAAACACTGAGGCCTTCTCCTACACAGGCTCCTGCGGACGACCAAGAAGGCGCAGGTGGACGCCCTGGTTGGGGCCCTGAGCGACATCCTGTGGAAGGCCGGAGAGAGGAAGCACGCCGTCCTCTGTCTGACCCGGGATGAAGTGCACGTCAGTGACGACCCGTGCTATATGGAGGATGGTTGCACTGAGAAGGTGCGGCACGAACTCCGCCGCTTTCACGCAATTTGGTCCTAGTCTCTTTCTAGCCTTGACTCACTGTAATCCTGCCCTCTTTCTCACTTTGACTCATTGTAGTCCTGTCCTCTTTCTCACCTTCACACACTCTAGTCCTAGCTAATTTCCTACAATGACACATTGTATTTGTTGCCCCTCCAGACATTTGTAATAATCATGGGGAATTTTACACATTTAAGAATAATATGCAACCATTTCGCTTCATGCAGCTCACGCCTAGTGAGACCCTTAACATTGCCTAGTGAGATTCTTTACATTTAGATCACTATCTAATAAGATCGTTAGCATACAGATCCTTGCCTATTGAGATCCTTAACATGTTTTGGGGTTCTATACAACTCTGACTTTCATAACAGTCATACAGAGCAAGCCTTTATCAATTAAAAAAAAATTCAGTTTGGATTATAGTTTCTGAAATTTGTCAACCTAATGTTCCAGATCGTCATCTTCAACTATGGAAAATATGAAGAACTGAAGTTTAACATCAGGAAATATCTCTATGAGGTAAGACTGGATTTAAATCCCTAAAGTTCATATACATACACAGATTTTACATATACAAATAAATATTACTCTCCCTCAAAAATGTCTTTGAGCATTTTAGAGTGAGAGAAAAAATGACGGAAGAAATAGTGATTAAATGTTGTAGTTGAGACATTAGAGAGACGCAACCACAGCAAAAGTGGACTGTGGCTAACTTGACTTCTCACTTCACAGATGGTGAATGAGGATGGCAATGGAATACTTCTCTTCCTCTACAGCCTCGTCCTCTCCCGCACCTTCCACAGGTAAGGCCTAAATTCTCTTCATTCTTCTGCACTTTTCTCAGATAAAGCTTAAATTCTCCTTTTTCTGCAACTTCCTCGAGTAAAGCCTCGAAACGCCTTCAGAACCTGCCTAAGATAAGACCTCACTCCTCCTGCAGCTCTCACAGATAAGGCGCCAATCGTCTTCCCACCTCCTGTACCTCCCACAGGTATGGCTCAGCTATTATTTTCCTCATAGAAGATGTCATCTTTTTTGTTTTTTGCACTTCTCTCCGTCTTCGGTGAGTCCTCACTGAGGAGGAATATTCGGTTATGTGCTGACAGATATGTCTACTTCACCAACAAGTGTACAGGAGGTTCTACATCAAGCCTCTGATAAATAACAGGAAAGGTTAAAAGAGGTATGTAGCTAGATTTTATATTTTGGTCGAAAATTATTTCTGAGATTTTGATTGTGTTTATCTAGCCGAAAGGCGTTTATCAAGTGGATCTTGATAGGCAAAATCCTTGCTTAAAATTCACATCAGTGACACTTATAATGTTGCCAAGCACTTATTATAAATTAAAACATAAATTCTGAATAACTGACGTCAGTTTATAATTGTCCTAATTACAGAGTCCTAATTGGTATTAAATTCTTCTTGTTTGTGCTATGATCAGCGTGAGTCTTATTCCCTTACAATTAAGCTACTAAAGTCCAAGTGGGTGACCTGAACTGGCAAGCCAGCCAAGGTTCTCTATAAGGACAAGGAGAGTGACCTGACCTTGACCCTACAGACTTAGCGAGGACAGATGTGGGGAAGACCAGAGCCTCATTCTGGGGAACGGAATGATCCAGCCATGTCTGGCCACCTTAGTGATCACGGGACGTGCTACGCTCTATCTCCATAACGGCATCATTTACGAGGGCACGGAAGAGACTATGGTAAGTGTCAGCTGCATCATAACGGTTACTACATCGTTATAATACAACCAGAAAGATCTTAAACTCTCAAGAAGTCTGTTATATCTTTGAAAAAAGAAGCAATGGAGGTGTTGTATTCGAATCGGAAATTCTGAAACTTTTTAAATTGTAGCAAAATTTGTGTTATTATCCAGGCTAAGCCCAAGACAGGAATTCTTATCCGAGCCGAAATCGGACTGCTGGTGTGGAGACGACCGGAGGGAAACAGCCAGGAAGTTGTGGGGTCACGCCTCAAGACCCCATCCTTCCCAATATGGGTCACCCGTTGTAACGATTCCTATGGCATCCTCTTCTACACTAGCAGGGACCTCCTTAGGGACTACCACGCCGAGAACAGGTGAGAGAGCTTGTCATGTCTGACCAACTGTGTAAAACAATCGTTATAAAACATCTGAAATAATTCCGTGTTTGTTTACGTATGAGACAGATCTATTTGGTCTACGTCAATAGCAGGATATATGTTGTATTTATATGCACAAAATCATGTGTTTTACCATACATAACCACATTAAAAACACTTGTAATAAATGTATGATGAAACGTAGAAAAACAAATCTTGGAAACTAAGTGTACTATATACGCCAATAAGTACTCTGATTTATACTCTAATAAATTCAATATGGGATTCAGTATACTTTGTGAATTACAAACAACAATTACGGAGATTGAAGTCAAATATATATATGTATATACTTGAAGGAAAAGATGTAAGGTTAGCAATCCTTCCCCTTCACTGCTCGACAGATTCGACCTCTACTACTACTCCAGCAGTACCAGTCAGATAGCGGCGACCATCCTCTCTATCGACACGCGAGTTCGACCACGCAGGGACGACCAACAGATTCCTCCCCTTGAAAATCTTATCCATACTAAGTAGGTGCCTTCAGTTCACAGTGGTAAAAAAGAGATTTGTTAATCCTTTTCGCCATACAAAACGGAAGGGTCCTTCATAATCCTCTTCCATATCAAGCAAATAATTGTTTTTCGATCTTGTCAAAAAAAGGTAATATTTTTTTGGTATTGTTTTGGTAATCTGTATTTGATTTCATCTAAGTCAATTATATACATCAGTTTGTATACAATTGGTTTAGGTGAATTTTTGTTATTTAAAACCCATTTACGGTAGCCAAAAAGATTATTAATGCTAATTAATGGGTTCAGGATCTTTGTTTTAAAAGACTGTGTTATAAATATATATATATATATATATATATATATATATATATATATATATATATATATATATATATATATATATATATATATATATATACATATATATATATATATATATATATATATATATATATATATATATATATATTATATATATAATATATTTTTTATCTAACAGGTGGCAGGATGCAGATGTCAGTTGGAACGGGACTACGCCTTACGTTTAGAAACCATTCCCTTACAAAGTTGACATCAGCAGTTTGGGACCGCACCTAGCTTCCACTCTTGACCTACACTACATGCAATCTACGTTTACTTCTGGCTTGGGTCTGCCACACGGTCGCTTTCTACGACTCCTGTCGCATCTACGCTACCACGCCTTCGAACTGCCTTAACTGCCGTGTCACACCTGCAATTTCGTTCGCGTTGTTGCTGCGTTATCTCCGTTCTCGTCTCCAGCAGTTCAGCATCTAAGATCAAACAGCTAAGACCAAGCAGCTAAGACCAAGCAGCTAAGAACAAACAGCTAAGAACAAGCAGCTAAGAACAAGCAGCTAAGAACAAGCAGCTAAGAACAAGCAGCTAAGAACAAGCAGCTAAGATCATACTGCTCATCTGCTCCGGAACTTCTAGTGATTTTTATCTACTCTTCTGCATTGCAAGTTATTCTTATGTTGGCGAATTTCTGCGCTGTTCTCGTTTGCTCTCCCGACTCTATCACGGCTTCAGTCTCTACAGCACCATTAGCGAGCTCTACGTTGCTCTGTAACACATTTCGAGTGTTTAGTAACATGCTCTATCTTGCATCATACCTCTTGCCTTGCATCATGCCTCTGCAGTGCCTTGTATCATGCTCAACCGTGCGGTGTGAGATGAAACAATATTCAAAAACCCTTCGAGTACCGAGAAGAAACATGCAAATCGCTTCCATAAAAGTTAAAAGTTTCATATGATAATGATGGTAAGACTTTTATATACAACCATGAAACAAAAATGGTGCCCCTCTGGTGTTGATATTCTTAATACTCTTGGGACGTGACCTGAACGTTTGTCTCCCGTTTTAGTAAAATAAAGTGGTAAGTCATTTTCAATTATGTGTGAAAATCTAGGGGAAACGCCTTTTTTAGAGGGGTGGAAATCGCATAACTTTCTCATACGATAAAATGTTACGTTCTCATTGCAAATAACGAAACAATAGCTGGAGATATAGTTAGGATATCGTTAAGGAACAGGCTACAAGTCGCTCGTGTCTCATGCTAATTGCTGTAATTATGTAACTACACATGACAAGGGATGATCAAGATAATTATAAGTTCGGCAACTTGTCATGATCAGTAACATGCTCTGGGCGCTGTGCATGTTCCTACCATGCACATACTCAGGTCACCCATCCGGTTCAAGTGCCCTAACACAGTACAGTGTTTTTCCTGAGCAGAGTTGGCACGCCTGTATGACCAGGGTTGGCACGCTTGTATTAGCAAGGTTGGCACGCCTGTATGAGCAGGATGGCACGCCTGTACTTATAACGATGCAAACGCAGTTATAAAAATATGACAGATAGCTCACTGGGTTCCAAGATTTAATAGATTATCAAATCTAATACACACGTTTAACAACGCACAGAAATTATTAGAAAAATGCGCCATTAACATTGCTAACTAGTTGCCTTAGAGGAGTAAGTTGGCGTAAATGTCGAAACTATTTAAATATGCATTGGGCTGTGATAGTATTTCTTTAGTCTGAGCACACAAGTCCTACTTTAGGTCGTGTAACACGTATCTTGAGATCAGTATGACACAAACTCATGTTGGAAATAGAGTTCATTCAGAAAATCTAAAATATTTATCCTGTCATCCAGCCCGTCCACATAAACAATGGTAAAATGATTGTTATTCCAGCCACTTATCCTTCTGTTTATGAACGAAAACACTTTACACAAGTCTCACAACAGATGAGGTTCGATCATTTAACGAGCGATGTCGTTTGTTTGAATTCCACCTCTAAATCTTTCACCCCTATAGTACAAATTCAAACAATTGCCAACAAAACAACCACCTAACCTAATAATACTTAAAGTTTTAATATGTATTAATATTAATTTATATTTCAGGAAACAAATGTGAATACATATTACGTTTAAGTTGATGAGTGCGTGTTTGGGGTCGACCGCCCCCTGGAAGAGCTCGAGGACAGGTCTGACAGAACATAGTACGAGGAAGGGCTGGTTGTGAGTCGTGTGCAATCTGTTTTTCATCCATAAACATGGGAATTTTGCGGCTAGATTAACAAGCATTTGCTTCTAGTTTTGATGACGCTGTAAAAATATCGCCCAGTAATACCAGGGGTCCCAGCCTGAATTTGTGTGCTTGAGGGGACTCTGTAAATAGTCAATACATTCCTGGATATCAGGATAGAATCCGCATATTTCCTGGTTATCAGGGTAGAGTCTGCGTAGTTACTAGGTATCCGGATCGAGGTCACATAATTCTTGGGTATCAGGGACGAATCCACGGGGTTCTTGGGTGTCTGGGTTGAGTCCACATAATTTTTGTTTATCAGGATCGAATCCACGCAAATTCCTAGGTATCAGAGTCGAGTCCGTGAAATTCCTGGGTATCCGGATAGAGTTCACCTTAACTCTAGATAGGAGTAAAATTTTGCGTAGCTTGGCTACTAAAGCAGAGCTTTTGCAGTCTTATCAGTACTAATACATTTAGTACTCAGCAAGACTGTTTGCTACTCTCAGGGTAGAACTTAAGGAGGGTTTCTCTCGCAGTAAATGTTTGTATAGCGTAGCTCTTAGTGTAGATCTCTATTTTGCCAGTACAGATACAAAGCTTTCTAGTTTTCAGACATACGAATGGATAGTTTTCCAGAAATAATAAAAAGTTATATAAAATGAAGTCTACTGCAGTCACAGTGATCGTTATTCTGATCGCTTCTGATCGTTATTAATCACATGATGAAATCCCTCTGCATCTATCATTTTAGCTGCTAGCTTGATAAGAGCATTAAGGATAATAATGCAATATTTAGACTCACAAGATATGTAAGCAGCTCAATATTAAAGGCTCACTTAGTGTTAGACAAAAGAGAAGAAAGGATGGCTTATATGATTAAAGAAAGAAAAAGGAAGATCATTCCACATGAGTCAAGTTCGAAAATAGATGGTTAGCTCAGATAAGTCAAAGAGCAAATGGATGGTTAGAATACATGAGTCTAGAAAGGAAGAGAAAGGTTATATGAATAAAATTTAACTCAAAATATGAAAACTCCACAATTATTTTTTATAATTAATATTATTTCTGCTTAATTAAGTTACTGAGTATATTATCTGGCGTACAATATTATGTAATATTTATGCTTTATAATGAGTCCTATTGATATTCTGCAACTTATTTTACTACTTTTGTGTTTGTATAAGTTTATTGAATTACTTTGTTTGTAATTGTAATTTTGAATTAGTATTTGCTGTCTTTGTTAAATATTAGTCAAATCCTATTTTGTGAAATTAAGTGAAATATGGTAAGTGTTCGAGTTCGTTCTTTTATGTGTAAACAGTGTCATTATGTTATATCTTATGTTGTTGTATTCGACCCTATTGGGTATCAGTTTCGTGGTTCCTGTATTTTAGATCTGATGATGAACACGACGATGTATTCGAGACGTTATGGGAAATATTGAGGGAGTATTTCAGTTAGAGGCTCTTTTGCTTTTCTCGACGGCCTCGGGAACCAAATTGCTCTACAGGTTTTTTTCACTAAGTTTACTTGCTTGTTGGTTAGTAACCACTTGTGTGCCCTTAATGACAGTTCAGAGCGTGATGGGTCTAGACAGAGGACATGCTTTTGTGTATAGTATTGATAGTAATATGAAAATTCATATGAAGGAAAGCTTAAACTGAACATTTATGTTTATATCAGCACTGATAAGGGACATGACTTATTTAAAATATCTCCTGATATATATTGCAATTGTGAGGTGTGGTAAATTAAGAGAACATGTTCAAATAAACAAGTAATGGGGGACACATAATGGGAATGATAAAGATATGAAATGGAGGATGGATTTAATAACATGCAATGGGGGTTAGCCAGTTATTACTACAAGGCGAGATTGATGGTTGACTTGCTCTTCCTGATCATAGTCAGAACTGGAAGGACCATAAATAATTTGTTTAAAATTTCCCACAGACTCCAAATTTTCTCGCTGACTCAAACTTTATCATTAAAATTTTAAATTAATGCTGAAATTTCATACATTGACCTGCCATTTTGGTTTAAATATCATGCATTGAAAAACAAATCACTGCCTTCCTCCTTATTGTATTGTATAAGAGAGAGTAATAAGAAACATTCTTCAGGAACATACAGAGATATGGCAGACCAACGCAAGGGATATATATTATATTATGTGATATGCTTAATATTGTGTGGTATATCTGGTACCATAGTGCACATTTATATGTACTCAGAGCTGGTATTAATTTCTCCCATGTTGTCAGCCAGTGGAGTTATTATTTTAAATATTGAGAGGTGGAGTTATGAACGAAATGTGTATCACATTTAGAGATAGTATATATTTTTAGACAGTGTAAAACATGTTGAATAAAAGCAGCAAATCAGGAATTCAATTTTTTACCCAATAATAAAGGGATAGAATCCTGCAAGGATTGCGTTTTCTGGGCAAGACTTCGGATTCTTGGGAGCAGATTGGGATCGTAAGACAACATTTGGTTTTGGGAAGGACCATAGGATTCATCCTTACGGAATAACACAGTTTATCGCAATTTTTTTGGCCTGAAGGAGACGCTTTGGCAGCCACAAGCGACTGTCCTCCTGGCAGTCAGATGGTTCGTTTATCCTACCAGGGAAGACTTTTTCAATTTTCATTGATTTGGAATTATCTGGAGAACCATTGGCAATTGCTGAATAGCACGTGAGAGTAGATCGCTATTATACACTTCCATCGGATATGAACATGGGAGATATTCTCAAGTATTGAAAAACACCGTAAAATAATAATAGTGCCCTGGTATTAAACATGTAAAATTTTAAAAATAATTAATAATACACACAGAAATGACAATTGCGAGATATATCAAATGACTAAATCCACAAGGACCGTGATGTGGGTTCGAACCTACGCACAGGATGTCCCCAGTTGCGCCTTAGTCAACTGTACCACGACATGGTGAAAACAAATTGTATGAAACCCCGATTGTGCTTCTGAGAAGCTTCAGGATCCTCTTGAGAGCAGTAGCACTCCAGGTGGCAATTCTTTTCACCATGTCGTGATACATTTGACTAAGACGCATCTGGGAACATCCCGTGCGTAGATTCGAACCCTCATAGGGGATTGGCGGTCGGGGATTGAACGCCGACCTGCATGAAGCGAGGCCATCGCTCTACCGTCCAGCCCAAGTGGTTGGACTAGATAAAGAGGGAACACAACTTATTACTGATCAGTATTCTTCACCTTGTTTTGATCTCATTGTTTGTGTCGTGCTTTAGAGTTCCAGACATATGGAGTCCACAGCTTCGAGCGAAAGACACAATGAATAAGGAGCCTTTACAATTCTTAGTCATGGTCCAAGTCTATATTTGGTCAAGGAGAAGATCCAGTAATGTCTGATCGACAAAGTTATTTGCATTAATCTTCAATCAAATTCCAACATTTCTATAAAAAATCATCACAAATGTTGTTGATTCTCAAGTAAGCTAAATGGATAGGAAAATATCTAGCATGTTTTACATAATTTATACAGGCGTTATCCATTATCATCACACACGTATATATTTATGTATATGTGCAAGGTGTATGCACACATATACATTCACACACATATTGACTTATGAATGTAGGAAAAATTCTCCTCATTTTTACATGATTACAAATAATCTATGGAGATATGGATAACTTTGCATAGTGAAGGAGGATGGCCTCATTTGCAAGGTGGAGGACTACCTCTATGTTGTTTTGGACGGGAATCCTGAGTTCAACAAGGGAAAGAATTTTTTCCTTCTATAGACTGTTGAAAAACATCCTAATTTATTTCTTCTTCTTTCTACACAAATAATTAATATGGACAGAAGTAACTTCTAATTATTAGAATCAGAATTTAATGAACACAATTTACAGAATTATGAGTAATGACAGGTAATGATATTTTAAATATTGGTATAAATAAGGGTTGTAATGAAATGCAAATCCAAGAATTTGTTATTTGTTCCCCAATTAGGCGTTGTAACAAACGGTAGTTTGGTTTCTCTTATCAAAACCTGACTAAGTCTCGCCACTTGCAAAAACGATTTAGATAACATTTAAGTCTCTTTATGCCAGAATTAATTCATACTGACCGCGCCATACATCAATAATACGCGTCAAATTCTTTAAAACAGATCAAACCTAATTTATCAACGTTAGACCTGGTGAAGTAATCTCCATCAATTCAGCCTTCAGAACTATCTTACAGCCTACACACAAACACACACACACCCACACACACACACACACACACACACACACACACACACACACACACACACACACACACACACACACACACACACACACGCACACACACACACACACACACACACACACACACACACACACACACACACATGGGTTGAAGGGACAGCGCTCTGGGGTCGTAGTCCTAAAGGCCGGGGTTCGATCCCCAGCAGAGGCAGAAACAAATGGGCAGATTTTCTTTCACCCCTAATGCACCTGTTCACCTAGCAGTAAATAGGTACCTGAGAGTTAGACAGCTACTACGAGCTGCTTCCTGACGATATGTGTGTGCAAGATAAATATATGTAGTAGACATAATAGAGGGAAAATTAAATAGGTTAGAAAGGCGCGATTCAAGATCTAATAGCTCGATTCCGCTGATACAAATAGTAAATACAAATAGTAATTACACACCCACAGAAAGCAGCACCTCATAGCCTTCAGATAAGTCACAATCACTCGACACAGTATTCCTCATCTTTCACAGTACATACCAGTACATACAGTACACCACGTTCCGTATACAGTTTACACCACTGCGTTATACCGTGGTACTGCAGGATACTTTACAACCGTGCCCACCTAGTCCTGCTACTTATTTACACGTAACTTCGTTTGAATATTAGTCTATCTATTTCCCTATGGTACTAAGTGACTTGGTAATACAGGAGCCTCGGCTCTGTCAATTTCCGTAATTGAAAGGTTTATTAATATGCCTATGGCCTCGCAAAGTTAATCCACTAATTATCTGTGTGATTGGCTGAGCCTCGTGCTTCTTCACCTTCTAGCGCTGTATCTACAATAGTTATAATCAAGCTGGCGATGTTTGCTTACTGCTGTATTACCTTCAACATCAGGTAATTCACGTCGTCAAGTTATCTTCAGTTGCAGATAATCCCCAATGTCAAGTTATCTTCAGTTTCAGATAATCTCCAATGTCAAGTTGTCTTGAACATCAGTTAATTCACAATGTAAACTTTAAATTTCGATGAACCTTAATTCCTTTCCACTGACAAGCGATAATGGGAAAGGAAGTACAGACAACCACGTGTTTGTCAGACCAACAGAGCATCCGTCAGAAGACTTCAAACTGTGTGTTTGTAATAACAAAGCATCTGCCACACTTTAAACAGTGTGTTTGTCATGGCAGAGCATCCGTCAGAAGACTTCAAACTGTGTGTTTGTAATAACAGATCATCCGTCACACTTTAAACTGTGTGTTTGTCATAACAGAGCATCCGTCAGCAGACTTCAAACATGTTTGTCAAAGAAACGATAACATCCGCCATCAGACTATTAACAAACACTTGATATAGGACGTATAAGTTGAAGAAATGCTTATGAATTAATAAAATAGCAAGCACTGATGATCTTTCATGTGTCTAATATTACCAATGGAAGCTGAGCATGCCAACTAGAACTAAATAAGAGGTTATTCTTAGAAGTGTTTTATAAACCAAAGAAGTCAAATTCAAAAAGTAGATTAAGGAATAGATTCAGAATGGTAATTTATTGAATTAATAATAATTTAGTAATTGACAGTTGCAGTAAATATAATGCATTTATATCTTCTGCATGGAAAATTAAACGCTAAAATAAAATTTGTGAATAATTACAACGTTCTATGATGAAAAACTCTGTTTTATATCATGGTGGTAATGCCTTACAAGTGTATATGTAGTTTAAATTAATGGAACTTATATAATAGTGTATTTTCTCAATATAACAAGTTCTGAATGCATTTCAAGTATAGTTTACAGTGAAAAAAAAGCTTGAGACATTCTGTATAACAATATAAGCCATCAAATTATATTGTACGAAGTTTGATTAGATAAATGAAATGGTGCTTGTAAACTCAAAGGTTAAAATTACAACTATCATGATAATTTCTGAGCGAAATATGGGCAATGAATTTGTTACTGAAAGTTGTAGACAAAGCATCGTTGCTTGTGAGTAAATTGTAGTTACACAACAGTATTTTCCTTTTCAGTAACACATGATCAAGCCTGGTCAGTGACTGTTGATGCACTTCTCAGTTCTTGCAATGCACTTCAGATATTGAAAATGTTCCCATATAATGCTACTATAATTCATTATCGCCTATATGTACTCAATCCATCTTCTTGAAATGACAGTACTTTTAACTATTTGATCCAAAGTACCAATAACTCGTGATGGACCACAAGTAATCTGATCTTTCAACTATTAACTTTATAGTCTAGGAAAAATAAAGCTAATGTATATATATATATATATATATATATATATATATATACAGAGAGAGAGAGAGAGAGAGAGAGAGAGAGAGAGAGAGAGAGAGAGAGAGAGAGAGAGAGAGAGAGAGAGAGAGAGAGAGAGAGAGAGAGAGAGAGTTATCCCCCCCCCTCCTCCAAATAGTTACTATAAGTACTTTCATTGTAAGACGATGGGCTGATTTATTACAATGAAAGATGCAGCGATACAAAACAAATAAAAAGAAACCGATGATATATATCTTCAGCATTTACAGTAGATACAAGAGATGCAGCAATACGGTAATATATCTACAGCGAATACAGTAGATACAAGCGTTGCATAGATACCCATACAATAGAAACGACTATTGCAGCATATACAGTGATATATCTGCAGCATATACAGTGATATATCTGCAACATATACAGTGCTATATCTGCAGCTTATACAGTAGAAGCAACCATTGCAAAATATAAAATCAAACTTGAATTCATTCTGACCGAAACTGCCTGGAACATAATTTTAATTTACTTTGTAAGCGAAAACTAGATAAGGACGTCCAAATTGCTTTAAAAAAACATTTCGATTACTCTGTTCAATAATATCTTCAACTCAGCATTTTAAATCTTCTGTCCAATACTAGTGGAGGTAAATTAAGAATGTAAAATAACTTCTGCGTCGTTAGAGGCAAAAAGGGTAATCATTGATGAATTTAAAGAGCAGAGAATATGGAATCTAATTTGAATTCTCTTGTATAACTTTCCCCCACATATATTGATTGTTAATTACAATACATTAATAAAGAGCATCAAAGCTATGCACTGCCAGGCTGAACAAATGAAATTTTAGATATGAATTAATAAAGGGCGTAGTACGTCCCGTGGTATATATGAAGGAGCATTCATTAACGTGATAAATTAATACCAAGCACTGTGTAACTTAACTAATATGTGTAAACCAGTTCAAGCTTGCTAAGTAATTCCACTTTGTAGTCGTTCTTCTGGATATGTTCACAGGCGAGCTGATTTATTTCCCTCCAAGAAAACATAACTATTTTTCTTTTCATTCTTATGAAAACTTCAGAACCTGATTTTCCCGTTCAATTTCTATCAGAGTAAAGCGACAATGTTGTATTCTAAGATTTTTATTATTCATATTTTCTGTACATAGTACATTGACATGAATATACAACGTTCATTCACTTTCACTTAACCTCTTTACACAAATTTTCCTACTTGCGTTATGGATGACTAGTTAATACAGGTTTTCCTTGCAAATACAGATTTTTGGCCTAAGGTTAGGTAATGTAATTAATTACGAGAAGAAAGCGCTTCTTATGACTACCCGGCATTTGGAAGGCATATGGGGACACACTAAGAGCTGAGCTGGTAAACGTAAGGACGGAGTAGAAGATCAGTGCCCAACCACTTCGACTGTCGAGGATCGAGGTCTAACCCTGCAAAAAATCGAGGCCGTTGCTGAACCG
>NC_091232.1:8073193-8083193 GCF_040958095.1 Procambarus clarkii
GGAACAATTAAGCAAAGTGAACGGCTTGAAATCATCAAAAACCTCATTGAACTTGGTTCAACACAATATTACACTTGCCTCAACACAGTATTACACTTGGCTCAACACAATATTACACTTTTTACACACAATATTACGACACAGTTTTGAGTGCGCCAACTTTATATTAACCTTCGTTTACCTGTTTAATTCAACATAATCTGTACATTTTAACATGCTAAAACGAAAACTATTTAATGAATAATAAGCGGCATCTGAAGCAAATGCTGATCATCCAGAATTTTCAAAATTTGTTCATATGTCACAATAATGCGAATTTCATTAATTTTTGGCTCACTGTAAGGAATAGTTTTTAATTTGTTGCTTCCCACTTTAAAGTAAAGTGGGAAGTTGCTTCCCACTTTAAAGTAAAGTGGGAAGTTGCTTCCCACTTTAAAGTAAAGTGGGAAGTTGCTTCCCACTTTAAAATAAAGTGGGAAGGTGCTTCCCACTTTACTCGTTAGGTCATTTCACTGCTGATGAAGTTCTTTCTAATATTCATGTGACATTATTGACTACTTCGTTACCACCTGTGTTTCTTAGGTCCAGTTTCTTCTACGACAAAGAGTATATATATATCTTCTCTATTCGATTCAGTTGTATATATCATTAACGTGGTGATTATGCCCTCCCTGATTCTATCTGTTCCATCTTTTTCATCTTCGACATTGTAAAATCAAATAGGAACCTGGATTTGTTATGACATAAATTATCATTAATACAAAATGCTAATGTATTCTCTTTTTCACTTCAGAAACTTCCTTATGAGTCAAGCTTATTTATTTAACCCTGGTAATAGTCACATGACGACAGCAACGTCAGTGGCCTCTTGACAGCTCCAAAATGCTGTGTGGACAGCATTCTCAGTTCTCTCTCTTCTCTTCTTTTGTAATAGAATTTTCAGATTGTGAGACAGGACCTAATGTTCCGAATCCCATGGTGCGGTTTTGTTACAAAAGCCCTACAAAAGCCCTACTTTGCAAATGTTTCACCTAGTTGAACTAGGTGAACGAGTTCATGTAGTTTGTGTGTAGCAGTGATAAAACCAACAGCTCCAGCCTCACACACAACACTAACCAAACCACCATCTTAAACTTAAACAATTGTTTCCATTTATAAGAAGATTGTGAGAACAGTGAGGTCTGTCATACTACATTCTAACTCTATTAATGAGTTTTGATACAATGTTGTTATCTTCAACTATCTTGTAGCTACTATTTTCAATCACTTTGTGTCATTACAAAGAGACCATCACAGGGATTCAATTTATTCTACTACATTTCATAGTGCTATTTTTGGGGGGTCATAGACCTTGAGTTGAATCTAATTCTAGCAAGTACTTCATTCATCTCTAGTTTTCTGAAAATGTAAGAAAATCTTTGCTCGACTCTGATACTTCCCCACATTATACTACTAAGGTGTAATATTACCAGCCTTACCTCGAAAAGATACTTCTTAAGGTTGAAGGTTAGTTCATCTTGTTTTTTGAATTCGAAGATGTGAATCTGAAAATGATACAGAGATAATAATTGTTTTCAAAAAAGTTTCAATTTTAAGCATACACACACACACCAACACATACACACACACACAAATACACCCACACACCCTCACAATGGATCGGAGGCTTTGATGGGCTATTAAAATTTAAATTCACCTGTAATCATGAGAGCCGTAATTTTGAAAAGACCTAAAATTAGCCTTAGTTTTATAGAACTCTAACGCGATCAAAAGAATTCCTGAATTGAATCAATGATGTCAAAAAGCGGACTTAAAAGCAGATGTAAGCTCAACAAGATGAGTACAATTAGGTGACTACAGGGTCTCGCGGCCGAGTGGTCAGCGTCCGTAATTCATAATCCAGGAACCCGGGTTTGATATCCGGCAGAGACAGAAACTTTCAGGCAGGAGTTTCCTTCACTTAATGTCTCTGTTCACCTAGCAGTAAATAAGTACTTTAGAGTTAGATAACTGTTGTGGACATGGCAGGAGGATGAGAAGACAGAAGGGAAACCGGGAGTCCCCCTAATATTTGTTGATGTATCCTGCATCAACAAGATGTAGGATACATCTGTAAATCAACTATACTGGGTAATCAACTATACTGGGTAATCAACTATACTGAGTAGTAAACAATACTGAGTAATCAACTATACTGGATAATCAACTTTAGTAATCAATTATACTGGGGTAAACAACTATGCTGGGTAATCAACTATACTGAGTAATCAACTATGCTGGGTAATCAACTATGCTGGGTAATCAACTATACTGAGTAATCAACTATGCTGGGTAATCAACTATACTGGGTAATCAACTATACTGGGTAATCAACTATACTGAGTAATCAACTATACTGAGTAATCAACTATACTGGGTAATCAACTATACTGGGTAATCAACTATACTGAGTAATCAACTATACTGGGTAATCAACTATACTGGGTAATCAACTATACTGAGTAATCAACTATACTGAGTAATCAACTATACTGGGTAATCAACTATACTGGGTAATCAACTATACTGAGTAATCAACTATACTGGGTAATCAACTATACTGAGTAATCAACTATACTGGGTAATCAACTATAATGAGTAATCAACTATACTGGGTAATCAACTATACTGAGTAATCAACTATACTGAGTAATCAACTATACTGGGTAATCAACTATACTGGGTAATCAACTATACTGAGTAATCAACTATACTGGGTAATCAACTATACTGGGTAATCAACTATACTGGGTAATCAACTATACTGAGTAATCAACTATACTCGGTAATCAACTATACTGAGTAATCAACTATACTGGGTAATCAACTATAATGAGTAATCAACTATACTGGATAATCAACTTTAGTAATCAACCATACTGAGTAATCAACTATGCTGCGTAACTGTGGGCTTCATCCCCAGGATTGCAGCCCATAACATCAAATAAACAATAATCAACATTTATACAATGAGAGATTCAGAAATAAATTAATAACACGCAATAATCAAATAATATTTTCTTTATAAAAGGTGAGCACCTGCCATTTTTGTTACCTGTCATTTGTTATATATTAACATTTAACTAATTGAACCCACAGAAAACAAATGATGAAATCCGTATCATTTGTGAAAACAAATGAAATAACTAATGCGAAAATTCTATACATAGCTTACGTTAATGGTATGTAAAATATGGTAATTAAAAAAATGGCTTAGCGTAAAACACCAATATTTCGTCGGGGCTTTAACTGAAGTGATCAGCGATAGGTCGTCAAGGGCTTTATTCTGAAAACATACAGAGATTCTAAGTTAAGAACTCAAGACTTTACTGTGATGGGTGTCAAGCGGTTGAGACTATAGTGTAATAGAAATCAAGAGGTCAAAGCTTTAATAGAATCGAAATCACGTGGTCTAGGTTTTAATGGGATCGAAATCACGTGTTCAAGACTTTAATGGGATCGAAATCACGTGTTCAAGACTTTAATGGGATCGAAATCACGTGGTCAAGGCTTTAATGAGATCGAAATCCCGTGGCTTTACTGATATAGAAATCACAAGAACCAGGTTTTACTGGGATATAAGTTCCAAGAATTGGGAAATGAGTTTCCCAATCTTGACGGCTGACATGCTATGGTCGTGCTCAGCCCCTCATCAAAAACATTGGACAAAACTTCGATAATCAGGCCGCCTCTCCCTCTCTAAGAAGGAGAAACAAACCACATGTGACTCACAGCTGTTTTCGTTCAATCCTTTTTTGAATATACAAAGCGTTTTTCACTTTTAAACATTAGGTATGACAGATGTTTTAACGAGACTCAATTGAACCATTTCTTCAAGTTCTAGGGAAAATGTGCAATCGTCAACATATTCATTCATTATATTTTATGTATAACCCAAACGAGCATATTGTCAGTATGTCCTACCCTCTCGGTGCAACCGTCGGATTGATAGGATGGGAAGTCTTTGACGTAGACGTTCTCCTGTGTGAGGCACAGAACGGCGTGTTGCCGCTCTCCGGCCTTCCACAGGATATCACTGAGGGCCCCCGCCAGTGCCTCTTCCTGCGCCTTCGCTGTCGCCCGTAGTAGCCTGAGGAGGAATGAAAAATCTTGGCATTGGAAGAGGAACATGTTTCTGGAACAGAATATTAAAAAAAGACAGCGTTGACGTGAAGCAAAATTGAGATTTCTTATATAATTCTGCAGATTGCAACAAACACTGCGACAACTACATAACAATAAATTGTCATCCACACTTCCGTGGATATAAACATTCCATTCACCTGGGCTCTAAGAGAATCGAACCGTAGACCCCGTGTGTGTGAGGATGAAGCTCTATCTACCAAGCTCAATAGCTCGTTTTATAGATCTTCTGCCTCACACACGTGGTGTCCACAGTTCGAGTCTCCTACAGCCCAGGTGAATGGAACTTCATGACACTTCCATTGCTGTAAATGACATGTAGTTTTTGAAGTCATAAAATTTTGCACAGTCTATTCAGCTTGGTGCTTGCTTTGGATTGTTACTTTCTTACTTAGTCATAACATATTTTGCCAGACGACTCAAACTCAGGAGTGGACACGTGATTGTGACTTACGAGGAGGGATCAGCCACCACCCTGGGGCCTCTCCTTGAGAAGAGCAAGTGTTTGAGGACGAACCCCTGGACACACATGGCCAGGCCTTTCGAGCTCGCCTTGGACATCTTGAGGCTGTATCCCTGGGCAGTATCGGCGTCGTTGAAACAAAAGGATTGGCCCAGCCACTCGCTCTCCGTCGACCCCATCAGTTCCGAAGAACCAAACACCTGTCTCCGCAGTTCCTGGAGGATATTACTTCCATTAGTATGAGGGTAGCGAGGAGCCACAACCAGAGGCACGGAAACACACATGAAAGTGAGACACATAAAGGTGGAGAAAGAGACGGAAAGCAATGGAGAGATAGAGTGGGAGCTGCAATATAAGGGGAAGAGAAAGATGGAAATGCATTTGTGTTGGACTTGCAGGTGTAGGGTTGAGAAGGACGGAGATACTGGAAAGGAAATAATTGAAAGTTTAAAAAGGGAAAGATGAAAGGATTGGAAAGACGTCCAGAGTAAGATACAGACTGCGTGGGATAGAGAAATGGAACAGTGGTGAGGTTGATTTGGATTGGCAGAGAAGTGTATATTGTCAGAGAGAGAGGGTGGGAAGGGTAAGGTATTGGAGAGAGAACGAGAGGGGAGGGAAGAAGATTAAACGGAATAAAAGAGCGGATAGTGTAAGAGCTGAGGAAAAAAGCAGAACCAGGAGAGAGAGACTCAGAAAGCGCAATATCAGATAAATTGACTACAACTATCGATTCTGAAACTGGCAATCGGAGTTATATCTACACCCACTCAATCTATATTTCAATATTTACACCCACTGAATCTGTATTTCTGTATTTACATCCGCCCAATCTGTATTTAAATTTTACACCCACTCAGTCTGTATTTCAATATTTACACCCTTTTCTGTCTATATTTATACTTAACTATACGTACTTAGCATTAATATAGGAATTCGAAACGAAAATCTTGAAAGGAAATTAGTATGCAAGTAATACCATAACTTTCTCAACGTGGCAAGTTAAAATTCAATGTAATTATATGTCATATATAAATCGATTCCATTTTCAGCCGTTTGACTCAACTATTGACTCATCTTTATGAGTCGTTATTCAGACTCAACCATTTTACCCATCCCTCTGTCTCTTCCCCATTAACCATTCCCCAGACTCATCCCCCTGACTTATCCCTCTTACCCCACCCCAATAACCCAGCCCTCCAATTCATCCATCTGACTCATCCCCTTAACTATAATAAAAATAAAAGCCACGGACTCTCTCTCCCATTTCTCGTATTTATTTTTAGTTCATAACAGCATTTCAGTTCCGACTTGTTTGTCTTCAAACAAGTAAACATACCTTTAGACCCCATAAGACTTGTGACTCTCCTTTCATGGACTTAAACACAGAGTAAATGGAATATTATATCTGAAATTACGGTCCAGACAAAAATATATATCAGGCTTTAGGGACCACATTAGGATAGGCGTCGCTATATTGCGAGACTCGTAATGTTGATGGAGTCGCTATGATGAGGGAGTCTTCATGTTAGTGGAGTCTCCATATTGAGGGAGACGCCCTACTGAAGGAATCACCAGATTGAAGGAGGCAATGGACTAAGATGTTAAGGTAAAAGGGGAACAGAAGAGAGGTAGTGAACACAATTGCCTGTAGAAGTGAGCTGAAGAGAGAATAAGCGTGAGGACCAAAGAATGAGGTGAAGACATGAAAGATATGAGTAGAATGAGAAAGGTATAGAGAGGTCCAAGTTACAGCCCCACTCCTGTGCCAGATAAGTCCACTAAGGGTCCACCATAGCTCATGCTACTTGGAACTTTGTGTTCCCAGTAGCTGAATCTTAAACAACAAACAACGTATAGAGAGAGGGGGAAAGGGGATAGGTAGGTGTAAGGAGGAGAACTGTGAGGAAGAAGGGGTTGAAAGGAGAAATATGAGGGAAGAGGTGAGAGGGAGTGAGTGGACTGCGTCAATAAAGGCATCAGGGTTGTATCGATCTGCCTTTTCTTTTCTCATCAGAGCCGGATGTTTGCGAAGGTTATTTTTGCCATGAAGAAATGGATGTTGTGGTCCCTGGTGTGGTGGTGGTCCCCTGGTGTGGTGGTGGTCCCCTGGTGTGGTGGTGGTCCCCTGGTGTGGTGGTGGTCCCTGGTGTGGAGGTGGTCCCTGGTGTGGAGGTGGTCTCTGGTGTGGTGGTGGTCCCTAGTGTGGTGGTGGTACCTGGTGTGGTGGTGGTCTCTGGTGTGGTGGTGGTCCCTAGTGTGGTGGTGGTACCTGGTGTGGTGGTGGTACCTGGTGTGGTGGTGGTCCCTAGTGTGGTGGTGGTCCCTGGTGTGGTGGTGGTCCCCTGGTGTGGTGGTGGTCCCTGGTGTGGTGGTGGTCCCTAGTGTGGTGGTGGTCCCCTGGTGTGGTGGTGGTACCTGGTGTGGTGGTGGTCCCTAGTGTGGTGGTGGTCCCTGGTGTGGTGGTGGTCCCCTGGTGTGGTGGTGGTCCCTGGTGTGGTGGTGGTCCCTGGTGTGGTGGTGGTCCCCTGGTGTGGTGGTGGTCCCTGGTGTGAAGGTGGTCCCTGGTGTGGTGGTGGTCCCTGGTGTGGTGGTGGTCCCTAGTGTGGTGGTGGTTCCTGGTGTGGTGGTGGTCCCTGATGTGGTGGTGGTCCCTAGTGTGGAGGTGGTCCCTAGTGTGGTGGTGGTCCCTGGTATGGTGGTGGTCCCCTGGTGTGGTGGTGGTCCCTGGTGTGGTGGTGGTCCCCTGGTGTGGTGGTGGTCCCTGGTTTGGTGTGGTCCCCTGGTGTGGAGATGGTCCCGGACATGTAGGTGGTCCTTGGCATCGTCGTGGTCCCTGTTATTCTAGTTGGTGAAGGTGGTGGTGGTGGTGGTGGTGGTGGTGGTGGTGAGTATTGGTGGTGGAGCACACTTACCTATCAGTGATTACGAGAAGTGAGGTCTAGCTCTTTATTCCCCGCCTGCTCCCCTTGTTGTACATGTTGCCTTATAATTTAACTCTACTGATGTTCAAATTCTGAGTCGTGACTGGTCTTAAAGGTGAGTATGGAAGTGGCTTCCACAATTTCTTCTTTCAGTCCTTTCCACTTATAGACAATCCGTACAGCGCACGAGAACTTTCTTACATTTCTTCAACACATTTGAGTTCCCAGCACCCATTTACATGCTCGCTTCCTATTTTCTCTGACTTTACAAACCTGCCCTTGTCCACCTTGTAAATTCTCCCTCTACATCATTAAAAGTTGCGAAACCCCCTTCGCTTCTCCTCTTTTGCAGGGTTGTGAGAGCTAGTTCCTTTAACATGGTCTCATAATTCAGTCCCATTAGCTCGGGCACTAATCTTGTTGCAGTCTTATATATATTTTCAGTGGTGATTTTATGATTCCCAAGTTATGGATTACAAAACAGGTCTAACAAAGACTGCGTAGATTGACTTGAAAGAGCCCTAGTTTTCACTTCTAAGGCAATTTTTCAATGTTTGCCAGAATAATCATATGCTGCCGATGTTATCCTGTCTATGTGTGCCTCGGGATATAGTGTATATATAGCACACAGACATATCAATGTGTGGAGAAAGGGAGTGGAAAAGAAATTAGAATATTAACTCGCCAAATTTAATTTTACAGTTTCATTGGTGTGACACTAAATGATGTGGTTCGTTGAAGCTATCATCATCTTCGAAGGCAGCGAAGTGGGTACAAATTAGCTCAAGCTATAGTATATCTAACCAAGCAGGACGAGGTGAAGTTAGGTGTTATCTAGTCGATATTAGCTGCGTGATGAGTGTTTATCGTAGTTCTAAATACCACAAAAGTATATCCATCATGGCAACCTGAAGCCTAAGACGGAATATCCGGCACACACCTCATCTACCCCCTCCCCCTCCCCCTCCCCCCCATCCAGTCAACACGACTGGCTCCACTGCTACACCTGACTGTGTCAATATTTCCACGCTCGTTATAATGTCAAGGAGGTGGCCGAAGATCACGCAACGCCGTCAATGTGCCCGGTCAGTTACTTAATGGCTTGTCATATGCGCTTGTGTCGTCAATGGCTTGACGAATTTGGAACATTTATGGTTTAATGTGCCACACTCAGTATGACCCAGTTGCCACAATGATTAATCCCTTGGTCGACTCCAAGGGACTTCCGACCCCTCTGGTTTATTTTTAGACATCATGGGACTATTTTGAGACTTCTATTACATGGTGATTGTTTGTTGAGGATAAGAGAAACTGGGAAGGAGAAGCAATTGCGTAGAGGGCTATCTTGTATAGCTTCCAGGGATCAACAGCCCCGCGGCCCGGTCTCTAGCCAGGGAGTGAAAGAAAGAATGGAAAACAGATATAAGAGTTTCATGACTGAATCGATTTTGGGTCATAGCGCTGTCAAAAGAGATGAATCTTGGCAGAAATTGGTAGCAGGACTGGAAGTCACAGACCGAGTGTTCCAGTTTTGCAAAATAATGATAAACGTTATAGGTCGAGCCTAATTACGGGATGACTCGTTGGTCAATGTATCAGAGTGACAGACTGTCTTCCTGACAGTCTTGCAAACATTTCTGTCTGCGGGTTATTATGTCTGTGCACTTCTGTCCCTTTATTGTTCTCCCTCTTTGTTCTTATGTTTCTCTCACTATTTACTGAATGTTTAATATGTAAAAATAAGGTTAAATTCATATTATGAAATATTTAATAATGTCTGGGAGAACTTTATTATATGCTTCAAATCAATCACATCAGTGTCGTTAGTAAACGACGTCAGTAGACTACGTAACTAATGACATCAGAATCCGTGTATTAACGAGACTTCAGTTGGCTGTGTATCTAGTGCCATCAGTAGCCTGCATTTCAAATTACATCAGTAATATGTATATTAAGTTATATCAGTTGCCCCTTATCAAGTGACATCTTATTAATAATGATCATATCATGATATTTTATCAAAAATATGAAGTCGCAACACACATTATCAAACTTATTTCGTTTGATTCCAAAGTTCACTACTGGTGTGAAAATAAACAATATTTTTCTTCAATACAACCACGTTCTTTTTTGAGGTCAAGGATGAACACATTCCAGATGCCACCAATCAGCACCACGATTACGTCCACTGAATTGCGATCACAACATCTTTATCGATGGTCCGAAATAATAATAAAATCCATGGATACGATAACAAAGTCGAAAGAGGCCCTTAGACGTTTTTTACACATGGATCAAGCTCTCACTTGGTATGAAAGGATTTAAAATCCTGAAAATGGCCATTTGTGTGTTAAGTTTTTTTCATATCAAAAGATTCCCTGCTATCCTCTTGGTTTTAATTTATTTGGAGTCCATTAATTTGTCAATATTT
>NC_091232.1:8088193-8225693 GCF_040958095.1 Procambarus clarkii
CTACAAGGAGTGCAAGTTGTACCTCAGGAACCATGATTTATCAAGCACTCGAGCTTCATCCTAGGATTCCAGAATAGACAAAATATCCGGGATTTCCCACCAGAACCAGACATATGCAAAATACCAGGGTTTCATATCAGATTGATGAATGAACCCAGTTTAAATCCCTGGATTTCAGATTGTTCAAAGTACCCAGATTGCATCCTAGGGTCTAATTTTTTCCCCTAAAAAAATCAAAATTTATTTTGTCAAGACTTTTCAAAATACCTTGATTCATCCCATGATCATCACAGGACCGAGAACTACAGCCTTACAAAAGAACCTGGGTTTCAAAACAGGACCCCAAGACATGATTGAGCCCCGGATTTCATCCCAAGATCCGTGTCCAAGTGTTAAAAACCATGTTTTTGTGGTTGGAGGAAAATGATGTATTACTGTACACGATCTATGTTACTTTACACGACCTGGGTTTCTCACCATTATCTGTTTCATGATCTGGGGTTCTTTTTATGACCAGGGTTTCTTTCCAAGGTATGGATTTCTATCCAAGAATTGGGTTTCTTACAATAACGTAGTTTCCATAACTTGAGTTCCTTTCCATAACCTGGGCTTCATTTCATAATTTAGATTTTGATGAACAGAACACAAAAACTGAACAGAAAACAAAATAAGAAATAGAAAAACAACAGAGTGGATGTAACACGAAGTAAGTTACCCCAGAAAAAGATGCATTATCTTACAAATTGGTAAGATGTAAATTACAACAGATGTAACAGTGCACTTTACCACTGGAAACTTGCTCTAAGTAGCAGCTGACTTAGGCTCTGTGCGTTATCAGGTGGAAGGATGCTGTAAGCACCCATGAAAGGGAAGGAGATAAGATGTTGGGAGTTTCCAAGAGATAGAAAAGACTGTGATTTATCAACTAAGGATGCATTTATTGACCATGGGAACGGGGGGACGACTTGCTATTAATTAACATGGGAAAGTGGGGAGACATATGCTATTATTTACCATGAGGTGAGGGAGGGGGTATGTGCTTTTAGTAACAAAATGGGTCACGTGTATGTTATTAGCTACCATAGGGAACAGGAGGGATGCTATTAGTTACCTTGAGGTCAGGAGGGATCCTATTAGTTACCTTGAGGTCAGGAGGGATGCTATTAGTTACCTTGTGGTCAGGAGGGATGCTAATAGTTACCATGGGGTTAGGAGGGATGTTATTAGTTACCATGGGGGATCAGGAGGGATACTATTAGTTACCATGAGGTCAGGAGGGATGCTATTTGTTACCACAGTGTCAAGAGGGATGCTATTATTTTTCAAGAGATCGGGGAGTAACAAGCTAGTAGTTACTTAGGGGTGAGAGGGGAATATACTAGTAGTTACTAAGAGAAGACGTGAAGGCTAAACCATAATAACGTACCCAGACATCTCCTGAGCTTACAATTCCGTCAGTAAAGTATAAGTAAAAGTATGCATACTTGAAACAACAGACAGAAATTATGTATGTTTCCAGTTAAATATTTTGTTAAATATTTGGCTGATAACGTTGCATAAGAAATTTACAAAAAAGTCGTCAATATACGTTTTACAAATTCGACTGTTTTCATCACAGTAACTCGGACAGTAAAAAAAATGCCAATCGATCACCGCTTGCTCACTGTCACCACCATGAGCACCTTCACTATAGACAGCGGCGTCACCATCGCCACCAGTATCACTACCACCATGAGCACCATCACTATTAGCACCAGCATCACTCTCAGCAGCGTACTGAGAGCAATCTTCCCGGAGCGAGTGAACACAGCGAGCGCCAGATACCGAGCGACTCGACGATACGACCGCCTTAGGGGGTATGACTCTGACTGAATGGGTGTCCGCCCATTATATACCACCGGACACACCAGGGGAGACGGGGGGGGGCGGTGGAGGAGGAGGAGGAGGGGGAAGAGTGTATGTAAAGGGGGAGATGCCAAACGTTATTTACAATTTGTTGTCACTAATCCAGTCTTTGTTTGTTCTGTCAACACCGTTTTCCTAACCCCTTGCACCGTCATATACAATTAAACTAACTGTCTAAATGAGTCATTGTCCTCGGTTTATAATGACAAATTGTCCATCTCTAATGTACGTGAATTATTATACACATTTACTCATCTGCAAAATTTACCAAGTGCCATGTATATTTTTTGTGCAAAATCCATAATGTTACGTAAGCGTTGTCGCGCATGCGCTCAACAAGACAGCAGGCACGGTTAGGTAATCATTCGAAGAAAGCGCTAATCTAGTATGAGTATTTATCATGCCTAACATTAACCAAATAATCCGACTGTGTGTGTTGTGTGGTCTTCACTGATCCTCTAAACATTTGGTCTGTAAGTTTTCTTATACGGATTCTGGCATGTGTCAACAGATGTGTTTATTGATCATGAAATAACAGATGGAAGGGTAGAAAACTGGGAGAGTGAAGGACGTGAAGGATAGATAGAAAATATAACCAGTAACAGGTACGAGGGACGGGAAAACAGTAACGAACGAGAAGAGGAGAGAATGTGTGATGGGAGGAGTTATGAGCAAAAAGATATGATAAAAAATAGAGTTGAAGACAGATTGAAAGAATAACAGAGACACTCAGATCATAAAACACTGAAACATTAAAAGGCAAGATATAAATATATATATATATATATATATATATATATATATATATATATATATATATATATATATATATATATATATATATATATATATATATATATATAAGAACCAACATATACCACCAATGTACCAGACAGACTTCAGCTACGGGCGGAAATAATAATAATAACAACTAGAAAATCCTGAGACTGAGGTAGGCACTGTACAAGACATTGGAGCGTCGGCGGCGGCCAGCTCGCTCCGGTAACGTCGTCAGGTCACGACCCTCTGGTCACGACCCCTGGTCACGATCCCTGGCCACGACCCCTGGCCACGACCCCTGGCCACGACCCCTGGTCACGACCCCTGGTCACGATCCCTGGCCACGACCCCTGGCCACGACCCCTGGCCACGACCCCTGGCCACGACCCCTGGTCACGATCCCTGGCCACGACCCCTGGCCACTACCCCTGGCCACGACCCCTGGCCACGACCCCTGGTCACCACCCCCTGGTCACGACCCCCTGGTCACGACCCCTGGTCACGACCCCTGACCACGACCCCAGGCCACGACCTCTGGTCACGACCCCTGGTCACGAACCCTGGCCACGACCCCTGGTCACGACCACTATTCACGACCCCTGGTCACGACCTCTGGTCACGACCACTGGCCACGACCCCTGGTCACGACCTCTGGTCACGACCACTGGCCACGACCCCTGGTCACGACCCCCTGGCCACGACCCCTGGCCACGACCCCTGGTCACGACCCCTGGTCACGACCCCTGGCCAGGACCCCTGACCCCGTCCACACATATACAGACGGGAAGACATATCTGGTCATCGGCTGGTTTGTGTGTTCAGGAAGTAGGGGTCTAAAGGGACCGGAGGAAGGGGAAGAAGTTGGTGGTTCATGTGAGCCATTATAAGCCTTTGCTGATTCTAAGATTTTCTCGCGATTTTATGCCTTTTTTATTTCGAATTTTATCTATAGCAAGATTTTTAAAATTTGCATTAGATATGGTCGTGTGGGCAGTTTGGCTGAACTTATTCTTGTGGGGTCTACAAGAAAGTCAAACTGTATTCATAGGCGTAGGAAGTTGGGATTGCATTTGCAGTACCTTCTGGTCACTAAAATATCTCTTCTGGATCTGTGGGTTATTCCTTGATTTTGGAATTGTTGCTGGGGTTGATTTTAAGGGGTCTTTCTGTAATGTTACAGAATGAACGTTCGAGGAGGAAGTTGGGTCGTTTGTTTATGGGTATTATCTTGAATGTCTTAGATTTCTTCATTGTTTGTCATTTAAGTTGAAATTCACTTAAAATCGAAAAGGCCTCTTGTCCTGTACTCGCTGTATTTTAAGCTCATTCGATGTTGTTCTTAGAGCTAATGGGGTCAATGGACATCCCAGTCCCGTTCAGATTTATATACAATTGTTTGTGTTTATCCTTTACATGTGTGTGTGTGTGTGTGTGTGTGTGTGTGTGTGTGTGTGTGTGTGTGTGTGTGTGTGTGTGTGTGTGTGTGTGTGTTTATCCTTTGCATGTGTGTGTTTGTATTTATCCTTTACATGTATGTGTGTGTGTTTATCCATTACATGTGTGTGTTTGTATTTGCGGAATATTTTTGCTGTTTATTGTGCTTCCTTACATGTCCGTGGGCGAGAAGATGTAAGATTTCGAGATTTAGATGCATGAATGTTCAAGACGTCCTAATCTGCAAAATTTTCTTTTGCTGTAATTGTCAACACAACTATAATCCCGTGAAGAATAAAACAGGCAGCGGTTTTCAATTTATAAAAAGAGATCAGCTGCTCATGCTTATCTATCTTCTTCTTGGGGTTATCTCGAGATGAATTCGGGGCTTAGCGTCCCCGCGGCCCGGTCCTCGACCAGGCCTCCAAGCAATAAGTTGGCTTTTAGTATTATTGGTAACAAGTTTAACAAGCAATATGTCAAAGCAATAAGTGGTTCACAAATGTGCAATCATCTACTAACGTCGGCACAATCAACCGCTTACATCATTACAATCAGATATTCATATCAGCACAATTCCCTATTCACGGCTACACAATCAGCTGTTAACGTCAACAAATCAGCTAATCAAGTCACTTGCTATTCCTTTTCTCACTTCACGTAAATTTTCAAGTGCATATTCATTATTAGAATTTTTGAATGGCCAATAATTAATCACTGATATGAGTATTTGTTATTTGGTCAATTCTTAATTCAATGAAATACTAATGCTCATTTGAGAGTTTCGTTTGCAAAATATAAAAAATTATATTTTGCTAGGATACTTTTATATCTCTGAATATATATTATAAGGGAAATATTTATAGAAAAAATAATCTTGCTTATACATTTTTCCTCGCAAACAATATTTCCTTCCAAAGATTAAATTAAAAAAATATATTTCAAAAAGTTAAAGCTTAAATTTTTTTGACGTGCCTGCCTACAGTCGATTAAGCTTTCTGCTTTTAAATTGATACTAACAATTTGTATTCACTTTAATTATAAAAGAAACAGTTCCTTAAACGATCTGAGGTAATAAAAGGCAATTTCCTTCTAAACCCCATCCATTTATATCCTTTCCCTCCCCCACCCCCTCTCCCTGTCAACCCCAGCCCCTCCAGTCTCCTCCTAGCTGCTCCTAGCTCATCTCAGCCCTATTATGTTCCTTCAGAGCCTCACCCTGCTCCCGACAACCATCCTAGCAACATCCAACTCATCACGTCTGTTCCCAGTTCATCCCAGCCATTCCTAGCCCCCTTTCTCAAATCTTCAGAGCCCCAGCCAGCCACTTAAAGCCCCTAGTCCTAGCCTTTCGAAGCCCCACCTCAGCAGCTTCCAGCTGATCCAAGCCCCTAGTCCTAGCCTCTCGAAGCCCCCCTCAGCAACTTCCAGCTGATCCAAGCCCCTCCTAGCCTCTCCCAGCAAAGACTGTTTTGACAAACTGCACTGCTTCACGCCAAGACAGTCTGGTCGTTATTAATTCCTGATCACTTATCGACAGTTTACCCAGCGCCGGTTACAGTTATGTATTTGTTGAATTAAATGTATATTACATGTGAATATCTTTTCATGTTTACTTGCATATCTTATACGGCCGTAAACCCATTGAAACATAATTACTAAAATATATGATATTATTTAAATTATTAAGTTTATATTTATGAAAGGAAATGATACGTGTAAAAAGGCAAGGTTAACAAACGTAAAATAAAAGCAAATATTAATAATTATTAAAATAATGATAATTGTAGCGGCTATAAATGTTTGTAATTATTTATTTCAACCACCGATGAACAGCGTTTGATCGTTGCTGATGCTAATAGTAAGGATGATGAGGTGATGGACACAAATGTTTTTTGGGTGAGGCGACAGGAGGTGAGGTGAGGCCTTATCACCTCATCCAAAAACGAATATAAGCATGAAACAGGGTATGTAAAATTGACTTTGAAAATGTAAGAAGTGTCTTGCGAAACGCTTCTAGGGGTCAGACTATAAATAAAGTATGAAAATGAACTTTGCAGAGTTAATTTTTCAAATATCTTCCACAGTGAAGAAATACATAAGAAATATTGAGAAGATTCGAGTTAGAATCATTAATCTTACCCATTCGGTCATATTCAACAACATATGTTTAAAAGAAAGACTGATATATATATATATATATATATATATATATATATATATATATATATATATATATATATATATATATATATATATATATATATATATATATATATATATATATATTATAAAGTATAGCATTCTAAATCCCTTCCATCCATGCTTCTCTTTACCTGTTCCTGACTTTCTGTCACCCTCGTTTCTCCCTAAATGGGATCTATACAGCTACTGCTCCTGCACAATGCACGTGATGCACGCTCTCCTTCAATTTACTAATTTTACCTAAGGTTAAAATTCCATTACACCTGCCACAAATAATTCTTTAGTCGTCTATAATTGCAGTGTTTTTCCAGTCAATGGCTCCTATTGGTTCCTCACATGTTAGCCACATGTCTGTTTCACCATCATAATTTCCCTTATAATGTGCTCTTAGGATATCATTTATTGTTATCCATTGATCTAGAGGCTCCGTTTAGGAAGACAAGTACTGGAATATGTGTTATGTGGGCCCGTTGAGTTGTTCTTGTAGGGTCAAGCCTTAATTCCAGTTTTCCTAATTTCTGTTCTTTAAACCCACCATAAAATTATTCCACACACTCCTGTTTTTTGTTGGCGTCGTAGAAAACTTATTAGAGTTGCTCTTAACTACCTTTTCATCAAAATCATCATTAATTAACACCAAGACTATGCGTCTTTTCCAATCTTTAGAAGTTATATTCGTAGACATGTTAACGTGACGAGGTATGGGGTGCACAATAGATAAGTCTGCTTAATGATCAATTATTTGATTACATTGTACAAGGGCACTCACCAACGTCCAAGACTGGGCAGAAAATGCTTTACTAAATTATAATGGATTACTGAGGGCACCACGCGAGATCCGGCGCACCCGAGTGAAAGTGGGGAATTAATCAAGTGTGTCTTCACTCACCTTCGCGATCATGCTTCCATCTTTCTCCTCCTTGTGGGTTAAGGAGGAGGAAGATATAACACCAGTGCAGGACTGTAACAAATTACAAAGGATCTTGACAGATTCCAGAAGTGAGCAAATAAATGGTTGCTGGAATTTAATGTTAAAACGTGTAAGTCAAAAATGATGTGCAAGAGAGATAGAGATAACTAGGTATCTACACCAAAAGGCGAAGACAACTTCAGAAATCAGAAAGCGCAAGATTTGAGACTGGATATAATTCCAATACTAACACCAGAAGCACACATAAACCGAGTAACGTCAACAGCATGTGAGACACTGACAAACTTATGAATACAGTTTAGACACCAAAATCAGGACTCATTCTAATGTAATCTACAATACATTTTAAAGCAATGTTAAAATATTCAGCATCGGCGTGGAATCCGCACCTTGTGAATCATAAAGCAAAACTGAAAAAGGAGATTTCTAACAAGATTGGTGGTAGAGCTACAAGGCTTAAGCTACGAGCATATGCTAATGGAACAAAATCTTACAACCCTAGAAGACAGAGCAAACAAAACAGATGTGATCACATAATACAAGATACTGAAGGGGATAGATAAGATGGACAATGATAGACTCTTCAAACTGAGAGAAAGTAGGACAAGAGGCTACAGATGGAAGCTGGAAACTTAAATGAGCCAAAGGAAAGTAAGGAATGTAAACAAGTATAATGCATTGAAGGAAGAAGCTGTGAAAGCAGCCTTCACTCACAACTTTGAGACCAGATTCGACGAAGAATTCAAGCATCAGAATAGTTTAAATTCAACAGGTACAACAAAGCTAGTACACGGAGCGTAAGTAGGTAGACACCATTCCCTGTAAACTCTGATTGATACGAGCTAATTGGCAAGAATACACACCCCCTTATACCCCCTTTCATGTAATCATACACCCCCCTCGTTGTACTCATACACACCCTCAGGCCGTCCAGCCACTTGGGCTGGACGGTAGAGCGATGGTCTCGCTTCATGCAGGTCGGCGTTCAATCCCCGACCGTCCAAGTGGTTGGGCATCATTCCTTTCCCCCCGTCCCATCCCTAATCCTTATCCTGACCCCTTCCCAGTGCTTTATAGTCGTAATAGCTTGACGCTTTTCCCCCTGATAATTCCCTCATACACCCTCTCGTTGTACCCATATTAAACTTTCTACTATACACCATCAGCCTCAGCATACACCGGTCCTTGGAAGAAGGACGACTGTTAGCCAGTAACAGATGACATAGTTAATGCAGGTCACGAGCCAAGTGTCGTTTAAAAGACAGGAGTAATGACGGTATTATTCGCCTTCGTGACCTCATCCCTGTCTTGACCTCTGATATCCGTCACTCTCTCAGCCTCCCCTCCTGACCTTTCAGAATGTGACATGACCATTCATACAAGGGGCACGCTATAGTTACCTCTGACCTCTAAGCTTCCTTTGCACTCTGGCATTGATGAAGCTTCTGTGATCGTTGCATTCTCTGCCACTGGGTCAGACTTCCTCGTTGTCTCCCCTCTGACCTCTACATGACATGACTAACGTATTGATCCTCTCGGACACTACTGGTGCTGACCTTTACCGTGAGTGCTGCTCCTTCCCAGCCATTACGGGAAGAGTTATCAGCTAATGCCAGCGTTCCATCAGTGATGTTCGTGCTTCACACTGTGTCAATCATTCGTGCTTCACACTGCGTCAATCATTCGTGCTTCACACTGCGTCAGTCATTCGTTTGTCTAATTTGATTGTGTGTTATGATTATGTTCGTCGTCAGAATGTTTACATTTAATTCTTAGAGATCAATGTGAAATGCACGTTGATTAACCGAGTTACTTACAGCTCACAAGAAAGTCAAATTTTGGAAAAATGAGAAATTAAAAAATGGAAGGAGAGGAGAAAAGTGAACCAGAAAAGAGAGATAAGGTAAAGGGGAAAAGCAGACCACATATAGAGAATACGAGAAAGAAAATGATTAAGAAGGAGGTAATGGGTAAAGAAACATTATATTATTATTTAAGCACTGTCTCTACTAAACATAGACGCTTATTTTTGTCCTTGTCATGTGTATCAATTAATCAGGCTGAGCTTTGTAATAGGAATAAATCATATAAATAACCTCGGGTCATTGACTTATAGAACAAATTACTGAGTAACATTATACACGTGGATCTCCTGGATTGCTTCAAGCGTTGGTTATACATATATATGAGTTTCAGTGTGTTTATATAACAGCTGCCTCGGATGGCCCTGCATTTTCTATAGTCTTATATTGTTAAGACAATGGAATAGTTAAGACAATCTCCACTTATAAAATCGACGAGCGCATCAAGTACAAAACGCCAGCCACAAAGTGAACTTACATATTGCAAAACATTATGTAAAATATACACACTGAATATAAGAAAAATTCAAATGAAAACTATACAAAATACTAAGCATACACCTGTCCCGAAACACACACATCACCTTCCAAACAGACCCCATTCAATAACAAAATATACTTCCTTCTAAACTCACGAACCAGATTTTAATAAAATAAAAGAACTCGCTCTGGACCTAAACCAAAGTTTCCGACACATTACCAGAGTTCCATAATTATAAACCAGAGTCCAGAGACCACAGGTTCTTACAGTTCATTCCGTGTCAATAATACAGGAACAATACGTGCTATCGTCCAACTTAAGCTGGCATCCTCAAATGTCATTACTTCACTAACCGGAATTCTTAAGGCATTGTATATTAGACGAGTAAAAAGACAAAAATCTATTGCATGCGTAATTTTTTGTTTATCGATATGTATCCTAAGCATGCAATCGGTTGAGGTCCTAAGCTCTGGAGAAAAAGTATGATTTTTGCAGCATTTTTACATATTTTTTTATAATGTAATTGTAATTCATAATTTTACAATTTACAATGCAGTTGTAATTTACAATTGTATATCTTCATAACACAGGAATATACCTAAATCCAACATAAATTTCAACCCCATACAGGTCTCAGCCCCATGAAGGACCTTATACCAATATTCATCTTTTTCATTTGCAACGAAGCTTGTTGCAAACTTCTACTAAAACTACTACTACTACTCTAATTCTTTACTCGACTATTCTATCTTTACCCTGTTCTTCCTTTTTCTTCTGTTCTTCCTCCCCTCCGTCTTATCCCATCTCCCTGTCCTCATATACCTCCCAAATCCTATATAGTCTTGCTGGCTGACCACTCTCTCTCTTTAGGGTTATTACTTTAACTTTCCAATCATTATTGACAGACTAAGCGGGGAAAGGAGTAGTGCCCAAACGCTTGGACGGTTGGGGATTGAACGCCGACCTGCATGAAGCCAGTGTAGCACTGTAACATATGGAAGGGGAATGAGGACAGGAAAGGAGTTGGGAAAGGGGAACGACGTGACAGAACAATAGCTGGAAATGTGGCAAAAAAAATTGCCTGAATACCTATGTTTACGAAATAATGAACTGAATACAAAAAATAATAAAACATTTTGTATTGTGGATAATAGACATTTTTACGGGCGTTTTATATTCATTTACAAAACAAAAATACATTAACCAAAAAAACGTGAAAATTTGGCGGCACCACAGTTGCAATAACATAAAAAGCAATCTTCTTTGATCTGTCAATATATATCAGAACAGTTCAGAAGTTCAACCATTAGTGTATTAAAACCTCTCTCTCTGTAATTTCGAAATACAGGCCAGACGAACGAGAAATACAGTATCTCTCGGCTAGTGTGTATGTTTTCCTCCAGGATAGCTCCAGGTTGATGAAAAGATATCTGCGCTGGGTCTCAAACTCTTGTCCTGATTAGAAATTACGATGCAACACTTTGAAAAGATTGTAGCGTTGGGTAGGATGGGTTGATGTTAGTGACTATTGTTGGTGATTGAACAAATCCACAAGGGCCGTGACGAAGATTCGAACCTGCGTCCAAGAGCATCCCAGACGCTGCCTTAATCGACTGAGCTACGACATTGTAAAATAATTGCAACCAGAAATTCTACTGAATTTACTTGGATCCTGCAGCCTCTCCGAGACACAAACCAGGATTTTACACAACTCCCCATTGGCCAAACTATTATGTATTAGCGATAAGACCTATCATTAATGTATGATGACTTACTGTAAATATGTAGCTCTTGTAATAGCACTTTCTCTGTAATTAGCTGACATTGTATCTATAAGGTGTGAAGGATTGAAGAAATTGTTTATGTAATAATCTAAGATGAGGTCTGATAAAGACCTTTTGTGCCCTCTGTAATGCTTTTGCGCTACCGCTCACATGATGAGTATGGGGTGCACAATAAACTAGCCGCCTTCGGCGGCAACAATCAATCCCCCATGCATCACGCTATTGTGATTTCTGTGTGTAATTGTTGGTGATTGTTTTTGGGGATGGGTTGTGGGGCTAGAGCGGATGATTACAAGGAGAGTGGATTACTGTGAGGGATAAGTTGTGTTTATTAAAATTACTGCGAGGGATTACTGTGTTTAGAGAATAAGATGTAATAGGTTATTGTAGGTCAGGTGGTTTGTTATGTGGGTGATTGTATGGAGGGTGGGGAGGTGTAAATAATTGTTGGATTGTGAGTGAATGTGATGGAAAGTGAATTTAAACGTGATCTTTCTAGTATGGGTCAACAGGCCTTTTGCTGTCCACCTCAGTTCTTATGTGCATCTGTTTGTCTGTCAATATTCCTTCATTCCTCTCTATCTAAATTCCTTCATTCCTCTCTATCTATTTTTCTTTATTCCTCTATCTATATTCCTTCATTCTACTCTACCTGTATTCTTTCATTCCTCTCTATATTCCTTCATTCCTCTCTATCTATATTCCTTCATTCCTCTCAATCTATATTCCTTCACTCATCTCTATCTATATTCCTTTATTCTTCTCTATCTATATTCCTTCATTCCTCTCTATCTATATTCCTTCATTCTTCTCTATCTATATTCCTTCATTCCTCTCTATATTCCTTCATTCCTCTCTATCTATATTCCTTCATTCTTCTCAATCTATATTCCTTCACTCATCTCTATCTATATTCCTTCATTCCTCTCTATCTATATTCCTTCATTCTTCTCTATCTGCATTCCTTCATTCCACGCAGCTCCAATCCCTTTTGACTGACAGAACAAAGTAATGACGGTGCCCAGAATATTATATAGGTCACAAAAATCAATAGCTATTTTTTATAAGAGGCGCCGAAATGCTTCGTTTTAAACATAAATTATTTAAACATTATTAGCACCAAGTTAACCTGCCCCTTGGGCAGAGGAGAAGGTAAGTTTGCATGATTGTGGATTAATTAACCAAGATTTACCTACCCATGAAGGAAAGTAAATACTGGTTTATTGTTTTCGCGTGGTGTGTATGCGCACAAAATGAGCGCATTGCATGCACATGAGGTGTATGTGATGTGCATGAATGTGCGCATTTGAACGTGTAATATGCATTTCATGTGCGTATAGTGTGCGTGTGAGGTGAATGTGTGTATGTGTGTAATGTGTATGTTATTCGTGCGATGTGCGTATGGGAGAGTAATATGCTTATGTGCGTATGCCCTGAGAGTGATGTGCGTATGCTGTTCATATGAGGTGTTTGTGCTCTGTGTATAATGTATATACCGTGAGTATATACATCATACACAGTGCATGTGTCGTGCGTACGTTGTGCGTATGTTGTGTGCATATTGGTGTTACGCCAGCTGTGTGTATGTTATTTTTGGTGCCTCTATGGTACGTTTCTTTTCCCAGAAGCTATCAGGTCGGGATCGTCAGCCACGCTCTCTCACGCATGGTCAACACGCCTCACCACTCGCTGTCTGCTGCCTTCTCAGCCACTGCTGCCTTGTCTGCCATTTCGCTGTCCAGTCTGCTATCATTGCCACTGTCTGCTGTTCTGTTTACTCTCATTTCCATTGTCATTTGCCCTGTCCCCTAATCGGTCTGCTGCCACCTCTCTTCACCTGTCTGCTGCTGCCCCAAAAGGTGCCCAATTTGTTCCCAGTTTCAACTGTTACTGGCTACTTTTGGCGTGTATAGGTATACTGGCGTGTATAGGTATACTGGCGTGTATATGTATACTGGCGTGTATAGGTATAATCAGTCACTACAAGATTAGTATATTGCTGAGATAATCTTGTTTGTCATTATTCGTCATGACGCGAGTTATTCATTTTTGGCTTAAAATTTATAAGAAATATTATTTTAAAATTAAAAATTTGGGGTAGGGGATTTATATGTGTATTTAATGATTTACTATTTTTGCCTGTAGGCTCTAGTTGTTAGCTCTTTGGCCCCGCCTTTCTAACCGTCGGGGGTTTAATGATACAAATTACATATATATATATACATATATATATATATATATATATATATATATATATATATATATATATATATATATATATATATATATATATATATTGTATATATATATATATATATATATGTATATATATATATATATATATATATATATATATATATATATATATATATATATATATATATATATAATTCACACACACACACACACACACACACAAACCTGTGTAAGCAATCATTCAGGACTTTGTATACCACATATGTAAGACCAATCCTGGAGAATCCAGCTCCAGCATGGAGCCCGTACCTTGTCAAGCACAAGACGAAGCTGGAAAAAGTTCAGAGGTATGCCACTAGGCTAGTCCCAGAACTAAAAGGCATGGGTTAGGAGGAAAGGTTGCGGTAAATGCACCTCACGACACTGGAAGACAGAATAGTAAGAGGAGACATGACCACTACCTACAAAATTCTCAGAGGAATTGACAGGGTAGATAAAAATAAACTGTTTAAGCTTCCGTTTAACTGATAAACGGAAACTGTTTAACTCGGGTGGTACGCGAACAAGGGGACACAGGTGGAAACTGAGTTCCCAAATGAGCCACAGGTACGTTAGAAAGAACTTTTTCAGTGTCAGAGTAGTTAACAGGTGGAATGTATTAGGCAGTGATGTGGTGGAGGCTGACTCCATACACAGTTTCAAATGTAGATATGATAGAGCCCAATAGGCTCAGGAATCTGTACACCAGTTGATTGACAGTTGAGAGGCGGGACCAAAGACCCAGAGCTCAACCCCCGCAAGTACAAATAGGTGAGTACAATTAGGTGAGTACATTCATCGATATGTATTTTGCTGAGTGTATGTGTCACTTGGTGTATCCATGTGTGGGTGTATGCGTTAGTTGCATTTGATGGGTGCATTGTTAGACTCCAAACAAATTAATATATTCACCCCCAAAGGCCATAGAAGAATTATATCATAAAGGCACTTTTATCTAGTGAGGAAGTGTTCCGAAAATCAGGTTTCTTCAGTTACTCCAAATATTGTTTCGTTTTCTCTAACAAAAAACTTCTCTGCTCCGAAATGTATTATAGCTAAGTCTCCCTTAATGCATCTTACGTTTTCTGTAAAAAATAAAGTTTTAGAGAATAGGAGACTACATATAGATAAGTTCATATTTGGGAAATTCGAATTATTCTGGAATTTACTTGCCCAGTACATCTCTAATTAAGACTAGTGTTCACATCATTAGCTCAGTCTCTATAGTCTATGATTTTATACTGATCATACGCGAGTTAAATGGGGGTTGAAGCACCCACGATATATATATAATAATATTTCCAGCTTGCTTCATTGACAATTTTATCAGTACTACGATGCTCACTAAGACTCAGGATCCATCTAATTTAAATGGGACAAGTACGACTTTTCGCGATGGATTGCTCAAAATAATTTTTTTAGCACAAATTAAATTTTGTATGTGGAGATATAGCTGATACAGGAGATATATATTTTATAGCTACGTCTTTAGATATAGATTAAATAACATATTTAAATTAGAGGGGCGGCACGTTTATTTACATAAAAAAAATCAAATACGAAACATTTTAAAGATAATGAACACGAAAATTCATAACTTTTCATCATTGATTGCATTTTACCCATAACATGCCATTGCGTTAAATGCAAACTGTGGTCCAAATATATAATATTAAATACATTATATAGTATATTTGAATATATAAAATCAAATGTATCTCTGAAGCAAGCAGCTTAATACCTAGAGAACCTTGGAGCCTGTTGTGACCATGTAGACGTGAGTAATGACAGTATTGACCCTTAACCTTTGGTAAGAGGAAGACATGTATCCACCACCAGGGGACTCTCCACCACCCAGGCTTCGTCTCTGTCTCTCATGGCACAGGAAGGTCACTATAGTCATTATATATTTAATCAATATGGTCACTATATATTTCTTAAGTACCTATCACCCAAGCTCATGAATGTCTGGCTCTGAAGTAAGGGGTTAAGGGCTACCAAACTCAATAAAGTTTAATGTTTAAACTTTATGTTTTATTTTAAACGTTTATTAATGTTTATGTTTAAACATTTATTAATGTTTTAAACTGGGCTATCAAACTCAATAAAGTTTAAAGAGGGTTAATAAAGTTTCTACAAGAACGTATTACCCATCCAACAAGTATACCCTAGATATAGTCTTAGATTTAAAATATACCCTTGGTGTATATATACCAAGAAATGCAGTGCCCCACTAAGTGTTTATACCCCTATTGTGTGTATGATGATATACTGTTTTAATGGTGTATGAACAAATGAACATTAAAACGTTCATATACATAGTAACCGTTAGTTCAAGTGAACATGAGGAAACAAACAGCTAGAGAGAGAGAGAGAGAGAGAGAGAGAGAGAGAGAGAGAGAGAGAGAGAGAGAGAGAGAGAGAGAGAGAGAGAGAGAGAGAGAGAGAGAGAGAGAGAGAGAGACAGAGAGAGAGAGACAGACAGAGAGAGAGAGAGATAACGGAAATGATAAATGAGGAGAGAACAACACTGAAAGGGAAATTATTTAATTATTTAATTATATATGCGAACCCCCCCTTTTAAATAGTTTAAATGAGCAAGTAAATGGTGAGTAATGTTATATATGGCAGTGGTTACCTGTAGTGTTGAACACCCTTGCTGGTGGCCACGTGAACAATGGTGAGCACGAGAATGGTGACCTCGTGAATCATGGTGACTACGTGAATCATGGTATCTTACGTGAATGACGGTGACTTCGTAAATGATGGTGACTTCCTAAATGATGACCACGTGAATGATGGTGAGCAGATGAATGATGGTGACTATTCGTGACAGTGAGCCTTTGAAGGTATCCAGAGGAAACATTATGCTTATGGTTAACGAAATAAAAGATTATACGTGAAACTTTTTCATAAGACTGTGTCTGCCTTCATTAAAAGCTTCTTGAGAAAATAAGCAGCTTCGTCATAAATTTCTTGAAACAATACATTCCTTTATTTTGATGTTAGAGACAATATGTAGCTTTAATGCTTTATTGTACACTTTCTTAAGACAATACAAAGAGGTATTGTTTTTACTATTTCTATTTTTAAACAAGTTATAAAAATATTTTCTGAAGTATATTACTGCCTATGACTACTTTCTGGGCTATAGAAGTGAAACAAGAGGAAGGAAAAAGTCAACTGAATAAGCTTTGAGAAGATGAATAATCATCAGCCACGTTATTGTGACTCATCGTCTGCAGGTGAATAAGCTTTATCTCAAGTACGTAAAGAAAATAATATAGCTTCCTCTTCGCGTGTGAAGAGGAAGCTATAAACACCTTTAGGTGTTTCGCAATATAGCTTGCATGATGCAACAACTGACTACCCACGGGAAGCTTTGGGATAGTCAATATAGCATTGTGTACCACAGCTGCCACTAAATATATCACAGTGGTTATAGCTACGATCCTGACCCCGTGGGGAAAGGATCACAGTGGGAGGCATTGAAAAGTTTAAAGTACTTTGCCTACCGTTATTGAACATATGGCATTTATCAAAGCACGGTACGTTTAAGGACACAAACGTACGTCAATCACTTTTCTTCCTTGGAAATAAGTCTACACGACTCTTTTGTTTCCAGCGAGATACACGAATGTTGTTTGAGATATACGCCAGATGAAGTGCTGCTTTGGCATGGAACTGTGGCCCATGCATGCAGCTCTGGTCTGGAGCTGTGACTGATGTCTGCTGTTCTGGCCTCGAAATATGACCGATCACTGCGCATTTCCAAAATAATATTTAGAAACAGCAGCTTGTTGGTAGGCAGAGATATGGCACAAACGTACACAGGCCCTTTCCTGGCTTCTTTGAAATGCTGGGCCAGACACTCCTCCATTTCCCGCAGGCCTCGGTTATCCATCTGATTCATGGAGCCAGACTTAACACACCATTGACCTGTGATGCCCAAACTACAATCTGACTCCATCCCAAACTGGCAGAGACAGAACAAGTTACAGGCAATCTTCACTGACAAATATCTCACCTTTGATTACTCTTACGAAGCAATATAAGAAGCCCCATTGCACAGCGCTGAAAAGGTATGAGAACATATATGTGGTACCATACATTTTCGTTGCAATACTGTCCACATATGTCAATGTTTGCAAAAAAGGAAAATCTTGCAAAAGCATGATTACTTGTGAGCATGCAAGTTCCCCAGGGACACAGGGGAAGCCTTGTCACACTATGAGACAATTGCTTGTTTACGAAAAAAATATTACACATTGAAATCACAATAACGTCATTTATCTATGCGAAGAGTTTTTTTTTCGTATCCGAGGTCCATGTGCACGACGTGCGTTTTGGGGTGACCAAGACGATGGTTTCATCCCATCTTCCAACTCCAAAGATTTTCTCAAAGTCACATTGTTCAGTAAATAAGTCTGCAATACAATTCTTTAACAAACTAATCATAAAACAATAAATCCATAACATAAGTAAAATCGAGTACGAGAAAGAGGGGAGAAAATGTATAAATAAAAACGAAAACAAACACACTAATAAAGAAGGACAATTGGAACAATAAAGACAGAACGAAGGAACAGAGAGACTTCCCAAAGTGAATCAAAGCGTACCATGTATGCACAGATGCTAACTGGAAAATGCAATAAGTGAAAAATTGTCGGATAATTACTGTAATCTGCTTGCAGGCGAGGAGGGCCAGCGGAGCCCAGACACACAGACACACAGACAGACAGGTCTAGTCCAGTGTGCTGGCATTTAGGGCTGAATTTTTACATGATTTGCTTTTTTCCTTGACCTAAGGGGGTCGAGGAAGTGGGACCAGTCTTGAAGAGCGAGTCGACCAGGAGTGGTAGGAAGGATCAGTGACACGGGCCTGCATGGAGTCACTGCTGGACCAAACAATGGCTAATGGTACCAGGGTTGGACAGGTTTAGTGACATATGACCTGCGTGGTACCATTGCTGGACGAAACAATGGCCCAGTGTGGTACCAGAGCAGAACATACTAGACCTAGGTATCCCTTATCTATGTTAAGACTACATTTCTGCTAACATTCAAGACTGATATGAGACAAGAAGTCATTGACTCTCAAAGGCATGAAAGTACCAGTTTTATATATATATATATATATATATATATATATATATATATATATATATATATATATATATATATATATATATATATATATATACATATATATATATATATGCTATTGGTGTCTGTCTGTCTGTCTGTCTGTCTCTCTCTCTCTCTCTCTCTCTCTCTCTCTCTCTCTCTCTCTCTCTCTCTCTCTCTCTCTCTCTCTCTCTCTCTCTCTCTCTCTCTCTCTCTCAGATTTTGAGAATCTCCTATTAGCGTGATATGGCCGGTGTTTAGGCTAGTTAGTCGAAAGTAATGCAGCGTATATAAGAATATATGCGCGGTGCTACAGCCCGTGTTGCTGCAAATGTTCCGTGTATTTAATAAAATCCAGAGATTAGTGCTGATTTTGTGGTTGTTTCTGATGCTATCCAAATCCCCTACTGTAAGATTAAACTGGGGTGATTTGAGCGTATTGAAACAGAGCAACGTGAGACATATTTCATTATCTCATTTATAAAATCTCGTCCTTTGATGAGCTTGATAGCCTGTCTTGTAAAATTATATAATACGTGTGCATATATATAAATGTACCACTTAGAAAATTTGACTAATGCTAAGCAAAGTAACGAACTATTTCAGGTACTCGTATTGCTGTTCCTGCTGCGCATCAAACTCAACTTTAATCCAACGAGAGTAGCTGCATTAGATGCAAAATCCTCAGTGACAACAATGGTTAGAAAAGCAGTTGAAGAATGAGACACACATGTCAACACTGTGCATCTATATCCGCCACCAAGATAATATTATTAAAACAAGACTAAAACCAGTGCGCTAAAACAGAAGCGGAAAAGAAACGGGAAGAAAAGGAGGAAACCCCACCTCCATTTAAATCTTTGACCAAAATATCACAGTAACAACGTTATCGCGAATAGCCAAACTCAATTACGGGCTCACTATAGCCCGTGCTACATGGACATTTCGTTTTAAGTAGCTAAATCTAAAACAAAAACTGCTGCTGTAGCCATCACACCCTTACCACAACTCATCATCTCCTCTGTCCCCTGGTGCCTCATATGCACGCTGCTCCAACCGTTGCACCAGCTGTACTGATCACCACAATAGTACCTTCTCAATCGTCTCTGACCAGTAGCAGCAACTCACCACACAGTCTATGGTACATTACAACGGCCTCTCGGACCTGTGCTACCCTCCACCGTGGAAAAGAACCATAAGCGAGTGGGCAAGCTATGTACATCTTGACTACAACAAACATCGCTGTACAAACCCAAATACTCACTTTTTCCTCCCAAGTACTCGACGTTGGCGATGGTGTTCTGTGAGTTCACCACCTTTTTCACCATTTTCTGGAAGTTGTGTATCTTGGCTGCTCTGAACTTCGGTGCTGGTGGTGAGATCTCTTCTCCCAGACTAGGGCTAATGGGACCATTTTGTTGCGTATCTAGCAAGTGATTGTAGAATACGCAGTGAGGATAGTGCGTGCTCTCTCTCTCTCTCTCTCTCTCTCTCTCTCTCTCTCTCTCTCTCTCTCTCTCTCTCTCTCTCTCTCTCTCTCTCTCTCTCTCTCTCTCTCTCTCTCTCTCTCTCTCTCTCTGTCTCTCTCTCTCTCTCTCTCTCTCTCTCTCTCTCTCTCTCTCTCTCTCTCTCTCTCTCTCTCTCTCTCTGTCTCTGTCTCTCTCTCTCTCTCTCTCTCTCTCTCTCTCTCTCTCTCTCTCTCTCTCTCTCTCTCTCTCAAAAACTTGCATGCTCGTATATTTAAGACATTTTAAGCTAATATAAACACAGACACGAGAGAAGTCTGAATACCAATAAACATATGAACATTTAACACAGTGAAAAGTTGAGAGTGAGACGGTATGGACACACGTAACAAAATATCACGAAATAGTGTCGCATGTTCACGAAAGACAGACTAGCAGAAGAATGCTTAATTAAATATTCGGCTATCGTAGTAGCGTATAACGTAATCTATGTTATGCCAAATACTTTACGTTATAATATATTGCATAGTACATTTCTTCCCTCGTTAATATAGAGGTCTATATACCCTGTACTCTGTTTGGTACATTCTATACACAACCCTCCAAGTTAGAATGTATTCTTTATGTACAAGTTCTGGTCGGTCTTAACTATCCACATACACCAGGCTGCGTGGTTAAGACAATCACACCCTACGACAACACTACTACATATTATCGACATACTAACTCTATGTATAGATAGTTTAGACCATGAACATCCACAACATGTTAATACATCTGCACAAACTATTTCAAGTTTTGACTCAACATATAACATCCCGATGACAGAAAACTTGCTGGAATTATACAATACATAAATTTATCTTTCGCTATGCATGTGTGTTAAACTATTTCACTAGTTAATATGCTAGACATTAAAGCCATTAGCGGTCATAACATAGAATAAGCATGTGGGTGTTAATAGCCTGAAGGATTATGTAATGATATAGGCTTTCCATTCACTCAGTCCTAAGCTGCCAACTCCCCGTGAAGCCTCAACTTCCCGTTATCATTATTCATGATTTTTTTGTTTAAGTAATAACATGCTGAGATTGAACGAGTGGTGTAGATTATCATTCTCTCGCATGTTTGCTTTGACCAAAGTCAAAATGAAACCGATGAGGTCGCAAGTAAAGGAATAATTATGTATGGTGCACCTTTACTGTGTTTCCTGCGTCAAAATGCAACCAACGAAGACGCAAGTAAAGAAATAATGTTTTATAGTGCATCTTTACTGTGTCTCCTGCGTCAAAATGCAACCAAGGAAGACGCAAGAAAAGAATTAACGTTTTATGGTGCACTTTACTGTGTTTCTTACTTCAAAATGCAACCAACGAAGAGACAAGTTAAGAAATAACGTTTTATAGTGCACCTTTACTGTGTCTCTAGGTAATTATTTGATCCGGGGCTCCGTGGCGTTCTCCCTTCGACACTTACAGCCCTCGAACACGCAACACTAATGACCATTGTTTCCATGTAATTGTTCAGAATTAAGAACGGCAAGGGAGGAACTAATTAGCGTAAGTAATGAAACACAATTGATCATGCCACGTTAGAGACGGAGCCGTCGAGGAAATTGATAACGAGTTGGGTGTTGCAACAATGTCGACTGTTATTTAATGAGGTAACGAAGGTAAGAGGCACTGGTACTATTGCAAGTGACCAGAGAGTACCTCTGTATTTAATAAAGTAACGGAGATGAGTGGCATTAGTAGACCAAACCACACGCTCGAAAGTGAAGGGACGACGACGTTTCGGTCCGTCCTGGACCATTCTCAAGTCGATTATTACACAATCGACTTGAGAATGGTCCAGGACGGACCGAAACGTCGTCGTCCCTTCACTTTCTAGTGTGTGGTTTGGTCAATATATTTCAACCACGTTATTGTGACTCTTCGTCTGCAGAGGAATTAGTAGTCATAAGTGACCACGGAGTAACTCTTGTGTTTAATAAAGTAACATAGATGAGAGGCATTAGCAGTCATAAGTGACCAGGGAGAAAGTTCATGTGCTATGAACTAGTCTCCCTCATTTGAGCCAACACTTGCCAGGGTAAAGATAGCGTCCTCTGACGACTCTGACTGCAGGTGAATGTGGGCTGTGAAGGCTTCCCTTATAGTCAAAGGATATTAAACAAATGAATAGTATTACATCCTCTAATGAACAAATCCACAAGAGCCGTGACGAGGAATCGAACCTGCGTCTGGGAGCATCCCAGACACTGCCTTAATCGACTGAGCTACGACAGGGTTAAAAGGGCAGTGTCTGGGATGCTCCCGGACGCAGGTTCGAATCCTCGTCACGGCCCTTGTGGATTTGTTCATTTGATGCATCACGTTAGTGTGATCTCTGTGTGTAATTACATCCTCTAGACCCAAAATAAGCTCTGTCGTCTTGCTAAGCCGGAGAGCAATATTCCCTCCGATTTGGCCCATCCTGCTTGGAAGTCGAAAACCGTGAATCTGAACCACAGTTATGATGAAAAATTATGTGCATAAATCATATGATGCTATGGCATCCCCGATCAATTTAATTGTCAGTCAATCCTCTTCCAACACAATTTACTCGCCATTTACAATATCGTAATCATCATGTAACACTTAATTTTTGGGTATTGTTATTTTATGACGACTTACTCCTCCAAAGAATAGATAATAGCTATTATTCCCATCCAACTTTGCTTTGACCTTTGCCTAAAACATCTTAGGGGAGACATCTTGAAGGTAACTAATAGCCGCCGGCTTCTTACCTAAGTGCATTTAATACGTCTTTTCCTTCGCTTTTACCCAAACATTAAAACAAAGTCTGAGGGAGAGTATTAGCCATTTTCTATAACTTGCAGGTATAACCCCATAAGAAAATACAACTACCCTGGATAAAAAAGAAAATAAACACTATAATCCAAGATGTCGTGGTATCCTCTGCAAAAGCGTGCTGCCTGAAGGTCAACCTTGACATCTGGGATGCGGGAATTTATCGACATCGGAAGCAACAAATATGAAACCCTTTGATTATCCTGTGCGCTTTACACGAACGAATTATCATATAGAATACGTTAACCCAGGCATCAAGCCTAGCAGTCATGACGATTTAATATTAATTATTGGGACACGGCATATTCTCCTTCAGTTATCTTTCAGTAATTAACTTCTGTTAATTTTAGTGTGTTTTATGAGATTACGCCATTATCGATATCTCTCATTGTAGCCGCGTTTATCAATATCTCTAAATGTGGTCTCGTTCATCAATATATCATACTGTGACGTTGTTCATCAGTGCCTCATACTGTGGTCTCGTTCATCACTATCTCTTGTTTTGGTCGCGCTCATACTACTTTTATTCGTTAAATGACTAATTTTGTGAATAAGCTCTATTTTAAATAAGACGTGCAGTATTTTCCTGTGTCTGGGAAAGTCGTGGAAATACGACACAGACAAATGATGCATTACAAGAAAGAATAAATATAAGAATAATATATATATATATATATATATATATATATATATATATATATATATATATATATATATATATATATATATATATATATATATATAAGACGAGGCAGAATTAAAATATATTTAAATATAGACGTGAATCGTTAGCGAGGCATGTGAACATAAAATTTGATTAATAATATAAAACGTATTTCTTCCAAATAAGATAAATGTTAGCGCATCCATAACAAAAAAAATTGCTACAGCAATAAACTTACTGTTCTTCTGGTTGAGGGAGGTGCAGGGACTCTGCGTGTGAATAACCCGTTTGACAGCGTCTTGAAACCCTCCGAAAGTCGCCATTGCTGTGTTTCCTGTAGGCTAGAGGCTGGTTACTGTGATGGGAGGGTCGTGGGAGGGTGGGGGATAGGCTGGTTGCTCTGACAGGAGGGTTGGGGATAGAGAAATTCTTGGCAACAAGCTGCTGGATTCCGTTTGGGGTGTTAGGTTTAATGCCTATCAACCTCTGGGGAGGGTTATTAAGCCACCACAATTGTATAATAATCATTTTCAACATGGTTGCAATAGTCACAGACAATACGAAAAGACGACAAGGGTAAACGCCTTTCAAAACGGACAAACCATAAATAATGTGAAATTTATTTGTTATATATCATTGTGATATCACATTGTGATATCACAATGATATCACATTGTGATATCACAATATGATATATCATATTTTTAAATATGATATATCATATTGTAGTATTTATAAATATGATATAACATTGATATATCACGATAAAGTGATTTATCTGTGAACTGTTCGTAATGAGCATAAATAATGCACTTAATAACTAATCCACAAATCTGAAAAGAACAGAAATGGCGACGTTTCGGTCCGTCCTGGCCATGATAATGGTCTTGGAGGGACCGAAGTGTCGCCACTTCCTTCTTATGCAGATGTGTGATGGTTCGATATCTAATTTTCAGCTCCGGTGTTGTTACTTACTCTCGGTCAATGTGTTTAACCCCAAATTCTTACTGATAGACCATGTTATTACGACGAAGTTCATGAATAGCTTTTAAAATTTTTTTTTTTTTTTTAGTTTGCATAAGTGAGTTGAAAATTTTATATTGGCGGGCTCTCTCATTCCAATAAAATCGATACAATACATATAATAATTTATAATTTAACAAAGTTAACATTTAGGTCGGGAGAATTACATATGGACAGCTCGTTTTCTTGATTTGCTACTGTGTAAAAAAAATTTACTTTTTACCTAACCTAAATCCTAACAACTTAGCCTTATGGAAGCTGATGAATAAAAATCATTAATATTACAGTGTTCATCTTTCTCCAAACACCACATTTTTTGCGGATTGTCCGATTCCTTAAAAAAATGTGATGTATTAGGCAAGATGACGGGTTTTAACCCAGCTTCGAGTCCCAGGCGAGTGACCCCAGCGCAATCTATCAAGCAGAGCCGTCAACATGGTGCGAGGCGGGCAGATGCAATCATAAGCTTCGCCGCCACGCAGAGAGCCTTAGTGTGTCGAATGACATGGCAAGTATGATGGGTAGACGGCCATCTTGCCTGTTCACGGTAGTGTGTGTGAGTTTGGAGCGATCTTTTCCCTACGTGAGTGTGGTGTTGGTGGCCATCGTGGTCGTATAGCAAGCTGTTGATAGTTGATCTTGTTTGATATGGAGTGATTCGCCAATGTTTAATCTCCTATTGTCGTCGTATCTGTCGATTATTTCAGTTTAATTTCCTAGGGTATCTGGTTGTGTGTAGAGATTATTTAGTCATATATAGAGTCAGTGCTCTTTGCGCATTGTCAGGCTCTGTGAAGATGATGTTGTTGTCTTGTAAATGTACTGAGATCGTAGGAGATGACAGTTCGTAAATAAATATGGCATAGACGATATGTGTTTCTTTCAAGGCGCTTCGCTTCACATTGAGAGTTCCTTATGAGCAGGATGAATGTCTTGCTATTAAAGGATATTAGTAACCAGAAGATTGAGTAAATAATGGACCTGAGTACAGCATGCTCCCAATACCCGGCAACACACACTATATATATATATATATATTTATATATATATATATATATATATATATATATATATATATATATATATATATATATATATATATATATATATATATATTAAATATGACCGAAAAAGTAAGATTAATAATTGTAACAAGAATTTTCTCGATATTTGATGGTAATTGAAAAATCAATTCTCCAAAATTCATTTTTGGAGAATTCATTCAAAATCGACATATATATATATATATATATATATATATATATATATATATATATATATATATATATATATATATATATATATATATATATATATATATATATATATATATATATATATATATATTTCATTGAATATGACCGCATATTCTGTATTTATTATTTTCTGGTTTAGGGCTTCTATCCCTCTAACTATTTTCTTAGCATCAGGGCTTAATTGAAATAAGAGTTCTCCAAAACTCATTTTCGTACTTTTAAGGTGAAGAAAAGAAGTGATTTACTATAGAGTGTATTACACTTATTTGTATAATTTGCACGACGTTTCGAACCTCCATGGTTCATTCTCAAGTGAACAGATCTTACAATACTAGTTGATTTTATACCCGCATTAGGTCAGGTGATAATACAATACATGGGGGGATACATAAGGGATAAACATAGGGGCTGCAGAAGGCTTATTGGCCCATACGAGGCATCTCCTATCTAAACACAAAGACTAATCCAGTGTAATTGGCCTGTTATGTTGGACATTGTCTTCTGTGTTGGCATCGATATGTTCTTGTTCTTAGTGTGTGTATGTGTGTGTGTGTGTATGTGTGTGTGTGTGTGTGTGTGTGTGTGTGTGTGTGTGTGTGTGTGTGTGTGTGTGTGTGTGTGTGTGTGTGTGTGTGTGTGTGTCCCTTGCTTTTTCCCATGCAACACACGCACACACAAATATATAACAGAGACAACACGGCAGAGGAGCCCGCACTCCTTCCTCCCCTACACAAGCTTGGAGACACTCCGGCTTGGAGGTCTCGGTGACCTTCACTATGAGAGAGAACGTCATCATTCCAGGCTATAATTTTTGGTTCTTCTGGGGAGTCTTGCCTCGTCGACGTCCCCAGAGCCCGTCACGAAGTCATGGGTGTAAATTCTGAGCTTGTGCGTGTCATGGCTTGGTACATGTCTTGGGATTCTGCATGTCTTGAGCTGATATGTGTCCTGAGCGTGTCACCTTGTTGGGAAAAATATCCTTTAAACTAATATTGATCATTATTTTTAATTAAATGTGTTTTGCTAAGTGTTTTTCGTCATTTAACAATGATTTGAAACCGTGTTGTTTACTTTTACATATACATAAATACATCATACATACGTACATGCATATATACAAGCATACATGCAAACATATATACACATTTACGCATAAGAAAGCGGAGGAATATCATTTATGAACACAAATGATAAATGAATATCATTTATACATCATTTTTGCGTGGATAAATGCATATTTATGTATTCCTTCGTACACGGAAATACATTTGCCTCATATATATACTTATATATATACGAATACACGCTCACACACGAAGCAAATGATTACAGCATACCTTAGACAGCTTAGAACAGTCGACAAAATGGATAGTAACAGTCTGTTCAATCCAAGACATAGAGCCACAACTGGGAGCTGGGCACTCAAGTCAATCAACAAGATATGTGAAGGAACTTAAGAGTGAGGCTAAATCGGGATTGGAATCAAGTAACTTACTAATCCTGCAGTCACAGGATTAGCTTTAAACAAAATTAAACCTAGAGACACTGGAGTGACGTCACACCACAGGATTATAAGTAAGATGTTTGCTTCAGGTGCCAGGGTTCGAGGTATAAAAACACGGGTTAGTGCAGATAAGCAAACAAGAAGACAAGCAAGCAAAATCTCAGTCAAAAGTACATATATATCATCTACATTAATCGTCTTACAAAAACACACAAAAGCATACACAGCCTGGCCAGCACGCATATAACCCTACTCCCAATGCACGCAAACACATCCTCCACACGCACCTGCAAAAAAACTCGGTCCCACGCTTCCCTCACACACACACACACACACACACACACACACACACACACACACACACACACACACACACACACACACACACACACACACACACACACACACACACACGGGTGGAAATGGGTGGAAACTGGAAACTCAGATGAGTCACAGAGATGTTAGGAAGTTTTCTTTTAGCGTGAGAGTAGTAGAAAAATGGAATGCACTTGGGGAACAGGTTGTGGAAGCAAATACTATTCATACTTTTAAAACTAGGTATGATAGGGAAATGGGACAGGAGTCATTGCTGTAAACAACCGATAGCTAGAAAGGCGGGATCCAAGAGTCAATGCTCGATCCTGCAAGCACATATAGGTGAGTACATATAGGTGAGTACACACACACGAACGCTCACTGTACTCCTACAGTGGAAGACAGGACCAAGTCAACTAACCAGTATCTTTAAAGACCTTTTCTGGCAAGGTGCTAGAGGGAGTCATACGCAGACGACTCGTGGAATACTTCACAAACGGATGAGTTTTCTCTGGGAACTAGCTTGGATATATTACAAGAGTGTAACGCTTAGCGAATCTACTCAAGCTTTGTGGTGAAATAATCATGATAAAACAGGTGGGAATGGGTGAGATTACTGTGTTTTCCTGTCAGGAAGCTTTTCACTCAGTCCCGCGTGAGAATCTCTTATACAAGGTTGAAAATCAGGAACACACACACTTTGTAGCTTTGTATATATATATATATATATATATATATATATATATATATATATATATATATATATATATATATATATATATATATATATATATATATATATATATATATATATATATATATTATATATATATATATATATATATATATATATATATATATATATATATATATATATATATATATATATGACAATGTCAGACCACGGAGGAAAATGAAACAGGAATTTCCTTAAGTACTTTCGTATATTAAATACATCTTCAGAACATTTTCCTCCGTGGTCTGACATTGTCACATTCTTTATCACGTGTTTATTTTCGTGATATACACATATATATATATATATCATTTTCGTGATATACACATATATATATATATATATATATATATATATATATATATATATATATATATATATATATATATATATATATATATATATATATATATATATATATATATATTATATTATGTTATCGATCTCAGCGCAAGTGAAATTATCACACCGCAATTTTGACGCATTCTCGAACAAATAACCATTGGTTTCGATAGGTTACGTGAGTTGTCTAGAGGCGTACACTTATGGCTAGGCAAACCGCTTCAACATTCATTCTGGTCAAATCGTGAGAACGGGGGGTATTCCTTGTGAGAGAGAGAGAGTAGAGTAACTAGTAACTAGTCTGAGAACATATTTACTCAATCATTTATCTAATAAATGGACATTCCCAGCACCTTGAAAGTGGAAAACCATGGACTGGATTAAGAAATCACTAAAGCACACATCACATAACGGAGGGGAGGATATTAACTATTGATGAGTTTACAGACATGACACCGTCGTTGTGAGCTGTGTCCTTGGGATGAGACCCTGACCTATTCCCTGGTTAAATAACTCCCAAACAAGCTCTGCACTTTCATTACCGTAACCCACAAATAAGATAGACAAAAGACTACCCAAAAGGTTACGGAGGGTAAAAAAGAAAAAAGCCCTGTCGCTTTTGGCTTTCCTGGAAATTAGCGATTCTCTTGTCACGCTCGCTATTATGCTCCTTGTAACCAGATTTTTATTTCATAAGGTCTTGTATTGTCACGCTAGAATGAAGAGTCTCTAGGTCATCCATAGATAGCGTGACGTCTTTTTGGAAACATTTCTCTTTTTACATGTACGAGACATATCACGAATGCATGATGGTGTAATTCTACAGAAGAAATCCTAGGAAGGATCCAAGTGGTTGCTGATCATTTCAATCACTCTATCCTCATATGCCAGCTCCCAGACCTCGCTTGACTTTCGAAAACTAAATAGAGAAAGTGGTTTTAGCCGAGATGGGCTTTAACTTGTATTTAGTGAAAGATTAAGTCATGATATGATTACTTGTCTGCGTTTGTGTGTGTGTTTTAAGTGGTCGAGTATCAATTATGAATGAAATAATCTAATCTGAGAATAACATAACAAATAACATCAGTTAACAACTTCGTAAAACGATCATTATCCATCTCAATACCAAGTGAGTCCAAAACAGATCTTTCAGACTAGTTCAGATTGTGTGATTCTACCAGGTGGAAATATGACAACCACGCCTGCCTGCTAATCAGTGTTGGCAAGCATCTGGCTTCTGGGGGATTTGAGGGAAAGCTTCCCTAAGAGCCGGATGGTGAAAGGACAGTATCAGATCCAAGGCCTTTGGGGAGACGGGAGACAATGAAGAGGAGTGGGGAGAGAATATACGAGGGAAAGGGGAGAGAATATACAAGAGAGAGGGATGAATACAGTATTCACTAGTCTCCCCTCATCTCAACCTTCTTTTATGTAGCTCTCAGCCACGAGGAACCAGCCAACAATTAACAAAAAACGAATGTTTCAGTTCTAACTTGATGAGTAATACCCGAAAGTTGGTAAGGTGTCAGTCGCTGTGCCAGGGTGCCAAGCTACCACAATACTGGCTTGTGTGGTGTTATATTGAAATTGTGGGTTGTGTGAAATAGTGGGTTATTGTGTAGTTGTGGTATAATGAACTGATCAGTGGTGTTTATAACACTGTGGTTCTTGTTGTGGACGCCGTGTAGAGCAAGTGTGGTCGTTGTAGAAGACATATAGAGAACTCTAGTTGTAGTTGTATACAACTGTATGTAGTTGTAGTTGTATTGAGGTTCTCCCCCCCCAAGTCTACCTACTAACACTCTCCAGGACGCAAGCCCCCCAACAGTTGTCTATCTCCGGGGTGCCTATTTTTCTGCTGGGCGAACAGTAGCATTACATGAAAGGAAACAACCAACTGATCAACTACCCAGAAAGAACCCACCGTTTCTGTCCCACCCGTGACTCGAAGCCAGGATCCCGGATTATGAGTCGATAATGAAGCCAACTGTACTACTGTACCCTATTATGTGACTCCCTATTATGTGATTATGTGACTCCACAGGTAACAACGAGAGAATCATTAATTATAATGATGACAGTCTTGATAATAACCTGGTTGGTTATTAATAATAACTGAGGTTGATAATAACCTGGGCCTTAATAGTGAGTCATGATAACATATTAAGGACAGATATCGAGACATAATAACCCGGTTATAACAGGTTAATTTGATAATAATTTAGTATTTGCCGATACATCATTGTAAAAACCTGATAACTGCCAATTAATCGTCGTAATAACATGGTAGCTGCCAACACATCAATACAATAACATGATAATTGACAATTTGTCATAATTGAATGATACCTAATTTGTCACAATTGGTTAATTGCCAATGTGTCACCTCTACAGCACGGTGAGCGCCACCACAGTGTCAATAACGTTAACCAACTCTCGATATACCCTCGTAATAACAAGGTAAATCCTGGTGTCACGCCGTACTAATAAATGAATCAGTCTGGAAATACTTCTATAATTATTTTTAATTCACACCGAATTATCTTATTATTTAATTAACGTCAATAAACGTTACTAACGAAGTGTCACAGCAGTTTGTTAAACGAGTTTCAGTTGCCATATGCTAATAGCATTCTAGAATTACTGTACATAGAGGTTTTAATTGGGGTTAGTGGGTGAGGGGGGGATTGGGTGTGGGGTGGTATATCTACTCACACATTATAGATGAGACATTACGGTGTTACCTTGAAGTCTTAGATGGGTGAAAAGGTCTTTTAGCGTCTCGCTACCCGACCCATGTCTAGCAGGAACCTCCTCCTCGGCACCTCACTTGCACCGCTACTGAGCACGGCAGGAGCAGTGTGGTGGGGTGATGGTTGGGTCTCCCAGGAGCTGCGGGACCACACTGACTGACCACTTGCCACTGTCCTTCAGTTCCTCCTCCACCCGATGTCCACCCACCCACCTCGCCACGCCCGTTTTCTGTGATTTGTCCGCGTTTTCTGTGATTGGTATTATTTTCTATACGATCATTTGGCGATCAAATAATGTCAAGTTCAGCCATTCACTATCTAACTATCTAACTAAATCCCACTCAGTTAGGTGGGGAATATCAAAAATCAAAATAGATGAAGAAAATCTTTAACCCACAACATGGAGACTCATGTCACTCGAGCGCAAAGAATGTTCTTTCCGACACTAACAAAAAAATATATATATTACACACGAATTCACGGTAATCCGAGCAACAACTCTCAGTGTGCGTGTTGTCATGACCAAGTTAACGTGAGCAGTTGTGTCATCATGCGTTCCCCAAATCCCTCTCTCAAACACATTTTCAGACGTTTCCCTCAGATTTGTGTTAACAGCAGTGTGAAATACTTGAGATGAGTCGAGTGAGGCTACACACAGCCTGTCGGAACTTACATAAAGAGGGTCCTATACGGCTTTGTAGGAATTTACTTAAAGAGGTGTCCTACCCGGCGTTCAGAAGATTACCTGAAGATGATAATTCATGATTCAAGTTCATGTATGGTTATTGAGACAAGAAAGAAATACATCTCATAGGGATAGAGTAGCGTAGGCCATTTCTACCTCTCTAATTCATGATAATTATTCCCTGCCTGAAGCCACTTACTAAATGGTGCCAAATTCGGCTTGCGGCATCTTAACTCACCTTTAGTTCGTTATCTTTCATGAAATGAAATTTCCATAAAAATGAGTTTGCTGTCAGAAAGAAATTACACCATTCATCCATATATGTTAATACGCTTGTTGGAAGAATTTAGAAGATAATGTCTATTCTTCCAGACGTTTCGATGGTTTCAAAGCTTCAAAATGTTCCTAATCAGAATTTAAAACAAATGATTCTGATCATATCAACTTAATTTTAAATATATCTTCCCGATAACGAGGGGTATGTGGCCTAACGAACTATTCCAACGTGGTATTTTGGTTAAGTATTTTGGAATAATTTATGAACAAAAACTTGCCCAGGATGTAAAATGGATTTCATTCTCTCCTACATTTGTCACCCTTAATGAAGTCATTCGTTGGCCCAGACGATGGTAAGGCTGGCCCCAGACGAGGGTACAGCCATCAGTTAAAAATAAACCTGTGAATTTTGAAGTGTTTAATGTGTTCTGTGTGAGAGTTGTTTCAAGCTGTATAGACAAGAATACATAAATTAGAAACTATACTTGTGTTGAGCAATCAGTCATTCCACTAATTTCCTGTACCTACATTCCCCTCCATCTCTCTCTTAAAGCCCTTGTCCACGGCACATTCCACGATCATAACTCACCCAATCGTCCCAACCCATTCTCCCCACCCAAAGGTGTCACCCATTCGTCCTTGTTACCTGGTCCACCCACTGGTCCAGCCAGCCCTCTCGTCACAACTGAAACGTGTGACAGCTGGAGGGAATAATTACCCTCACAGCAGGCATTCTCACCATCTTCTTCAGGAAAAAACCTTTACTGATATACAAGGGATTAGAGAATGACCTCAAGTTAAGGATGTGAGCAGAAGAAAAATGTATTTTTCAGTATTTATTTTGAGAATCTGAAGGTTCCCTCGTAAGCTAATTATTATCTTCTCCGAGACTGAGGCTTTCCAAAATGTATCATATATATATATATATATATATATATATATATATATATATATATATATATATATATATATATATATATATATATATATATATATATATATATATATATATATATATATATATATATATATATATATATATATAAACTTATGGAAACGACAAATATAAAATTCCAATTACTCAGTCATATGTTTACGACATGTTTCAAAAACCTCATAGCAAAATTACCAGAGCAAATCTCCATTCAATTACCGGTAATATTTGTCTATAGATAACCTGAAATTACAACCCAGTTGAAAGGCAAAACTTATACACACAACAAATATGAACCAATTACAACAAATGGGACATTTATTGGGTGATTATTTTAAGTGTTACAAGGAAGGAAGGTGGAAAATTATGTTTGTGGGTAATACATAACTTCACTAGGATAATAGTTATATTTTCTAATATAATATGAGTCTATATCTCTTCCTCTATAAGTAAAAAAGATCTACAAATGCGATAATATTTTTAGATTCCTTTCTAAGATAAGATGTCGTAATTTTTGTCTCGACTGAGGGTACAACCGGTGGATCTAAGACAGCATGTTTCTTGATCTTCGCTCAAACGCTCACAATCCTTTGACGTAGTGAAGGTAACTCACAATATTCCAGTTGAAGCCACAGCGAAACTAAGTCGTAATAACAGCCTAATATTGTTGTATTTTATTGTTATTATTATTATTAAGATTGTCGCAGAAGCTTGAAACACATACACGTGTACGTATTAATACTCACACAAATAGAGGTGAATATACGTACACGGAGAATCTCATATACACACATACGCGCACAAACACTAATACACCACTCCCACACACATGGAAGTATAAATATACCCACATACAAACTGAAATAATATTGTATTCATAAGATCTATCACTAGTACGGAGTCCTGTGAAAATACGGAGATTCCAGATAATTTTCTCTAAATGATTATTTCTGGTAATTTTATATTCCTCTTGGAAAGGCATTTTTTGTTTTGTTTTTTGGAAATGTAAAATGTTAGCATCGATTACAACTTTTACGCTAAATATATGCCTGTGAAATATAAGACCTATGTAGCTGGAGAAGAAGAAAAAACATGTTGGAAGACACATTAGTCGAGTCTGTTCTCTGGGTTTTACCTACGTAAAAAAATAAGCGATTTTGCCTAAACAAAAGCGTCAAAAGGCTAGACAACCCGGCCGGAGCCGATGCTCATTAGTCCTCGAAAGCGTCAATTTTGCGGTGATATTAAGTTCCCCTTAGACCCCCACAATTTTATTGTGGTCAATAGCGTGAAAATTTATGGGTGTTCAGTAAGGGGACAGATTATACGTCACATATGTACAATTCGGACTTATTAGTTCGCCTGTTATAGAACATGTGAAATAAGAACGTTACAAGTCCAACCGCTTGGATTGGTTGATACAGTGATGAATTTATTTCTTGCAGAGTGGCGTCTAATCCTCCCACTGGTGCAAGTCATTGGGGAGCGTTTCTTCACTCCCTCTTATATCCCAGCTCATTGTCCTCATATACCTTCCTATAGTCACACTGACTTAGCTGTTTCTCCTCATAATTTCACTACACTTACAAGTGTGTTACAATACTCTCAAACAAGAATCATTACACCTTCCTTATCTGTAAGGAAAATATAAATAAAACTACTAATTAATTGCAAGTAATTAATCGCCTTCCTCCAATAATCCCTCAAATGACATTCTCCTTCAAACCACCAGTTCTTAATCCTCTCTTACCCCTTGCACGCCTTTTTCCAGAACCCCTCACTTGCTTCCTTCGTTCTTTATAGGTTTCTCCCCTCACATTCTTCTGGCCTTATGTTAATCTTCCCTCATGCTTGTCATTCTGACCGCATTTCTTCCCTCACGTTCTGCCCCAATTCCCCCTCAGTGATAGATAGCTGATCGACCACCGAATCCGGTAGTCTAGTCACCTTAGTAACTCTCCCATGCTACGTCAAGCACTCGTCTACTCACAAGCACTCCCACTCGCTAGCTCACCCACTCATACTCACTACTTTTGCTACTGATTCTTCCTATCCAACCAGTCCTAATCTTTTACGCCTCTCGCTCACCGGTCGTAAGAAACTAATCACCGTTGACCTCCTGAAGCACTGATTGACCCCATCTACTCATAATATACACTAGTCAATGTTTCTATTACCTCCCTGTCTAAATTGTGAGCTGGAGAAATAAGATGAGGAAGGTGCAAAGCTTCGGGGCACACAACAGATTGAGGAATGAACACCATGCAAGTCACCTCACGAAAAATATCGCGAGAGACGTCAGACGGATGTCATTAACGCGAGCAGACAGATACTTGTTGTCCACGGGGACAGATAGACGAATATCAGCCAAGCGATCAGACACATGGACGTTCTCAACGCGAAAGGAAAGACGGGTATAATCCACGTGACCGAACTGTCAGATATCACCTACGCGAGCGGGTAGATTGGTATCTCTCACGCGAACGGATGAATGTCTCTCACGCTAACGGACAGACGGGCATTCCCCACGCCAGGACAGAGAGAGATCAGTGTACAGGGGACTCGGACGCTACACGCACGTGACTGAGAATAGACATGCAGTGTGAGACAAGGACGGACGAGCGCTAAGCACGTGAATCTGTATAGATGGTCACACACACGTGACTATATAGATCAAGGTCACACATGTGAGATTAGTTAGAAATGATGTGTAACATTGTACAAGGACCACCGCTAAACACGCGCTCAAAACGCACGCCTGTATACCCAAACGCTGTTATTTGTGTGCATGAGTGCTTGCGTGTGTGAGTGTGTTTATGAGTGCTTGCCTTTGTGAGTGTTTGCGTGTATATGTGTGTGTGTGTGTGTGCGAATGTTTTCGCGTATGGGAGCCTGAGTTCAGAGAGCCTGTGTAGTTATAGAATAAGAGCCAAGCACGTGTGTGTGTGTGTGTGTGTGTGTGTGTGTGTGTGTGTGTGTGTGTGTGTGTGTGTGTGTGTGTGTGTGTGTGTGTGTGTGTGTGTGTGTGTGTGTGTATGTGTGTGTGTGTGTGTGTGTGCATTCACCTAGTTGTGCTTGCGGGGGTTGAGCTCTGCTCTTTCGGCCCGCCTCTCAACTGTCAATCAATCAACGGATTATTTTACTTATTTTGTACCTATTTTTGTACCTAACTCCCAGGTACCTATTTACTGCTAGAAAACAGGAGCATCAGGGAAAGAAACTCTGTTCGATTGTTTCGGCCATCGCCGGGAACCAAACCGGACCCTAGGATTACGAATCCCAAGCGCTGTCCACTCAGCCACAGGCCCCCCTCCCCCTGTGTGTGTGTGTGTGTGTGTGTGTTTGCATCACCATGTGTGTGGCTATCATAATCTTGCAATACATTACTATGGAACAGAGTTCATAAAGCCTGTCAAATTAAATCTTTATGATAATTATGTTTTGCACATCACACGAAGGTCTAATTATGTAATAAAACGCCTCTGTCATGTTGTTGCTCTACGTAAACCACTGTGAACTAAACCCCAGCTCTTAAACTCCGGATATCAACCCCGTACTCTATCCACCCGTTTAAAACCTCCATATCTTAACCCTGTACCCCAATTCCACACTCCAACACCACATCACAAAATAGGAACTTTAACCAATTAAACACCCCTCATTCCCTTCCCCTCCTGCCTTATAGTACAGTTCCCAGCTCTCTTACTAAACATCATATCTACTTTTCAATATATGAATGGAGTCAGGTTTAGGTAATTCCCATATCACTACTTCTATACTACATATTTGCTTCCTAAATTCCCTATGGATCACCTGCGTTTCTACTTTCCTCCATTTGTTCCCCTTTCTTCTCATGCTCGGGCTGATAGTTGTATCGTGGTTATATGGTTTCTGGGAGTTTTTTGTTCAGTATAGTGAAGTCTAGCTTGGTCTACCTACACGTTATCACTATCAATTGCACCTCGTCCGATGCCTTCCATATGTTATACCTGTATGTTATCACCCATCCCATTCCATTCAAAGGTCATCACTCACTTATCGACTCACACACCAAGTAGTAACAAACCCGACCCATCTCCACCCACTGGTCACCACACATCTGTTATCTTGCGATCACGCACCAAAAGGAAATATGAAACAAATTATGAATAAATATTTTGCTACACATTAAAATTATTTGCTCAACGATTCCATCATTATTAGCATATCATTAAAAATTGCGTCTGAAGAACCAAAAACCGAAGGAAAAGCTACTAAGAAAATACACAATACAACATTTTAAAACGAGAGTGTCTAATATGCAGAATAAATTGTATTTATTACAAGTGTTTAGTCTGAAGTTGACCACAGACGGAACGTTGACGGTATCACTAAAAATGTAAATATTAATGCATACAGAGGTTAAGGGGGAATTTCTGCTGTGGGTGGAAGTTTTATGTGCCACGTGTGAAGAAAGAATCGTGCACAAAATTGGGCAAATCAAATCGCCTGACAATCCTTTGGTGAATGTGTGTGTGTGTGTGTGTGTGTGTGTGTGTGTGTGTGTGTGTGTGCGTGCGTGTGTGTGTGTGTGTGTGTGTGTGTGTGTGTGTGTGTGTGTGTGTGTGTGTGTGTGTGTGTGTGTGTATGCGTGTGTGCGTGTGTGTTTTCCTACACGGGGGAGAGGGGAAGTGGGGAGGGAATTATCTCTCATTCCATGACGTAACTGCAGCTCGTAAATTAGCTGTTACGACCACCAGTGTCAGGAGTTTTCTCCTAGCAACTGTCTGTCTCACCATCAAGGCACCACAATAATCCCACCAGAAGGAGAGTTAAAGATAATATGTCCACAATGTTTTCACCTGTTCTTGTAACAAGGTGGAAAATAATTTTAGCATGGTTTACTGTTCTTCTGATAAAACTGTATTAGTTGACATAATTCAATTTACAAATATCTTGAGTTGAGGTATTAATTACCATTAAGACTTTTTTTAAAGATATTTCCTATAATAAGAGATTTATTTTGGCTTCTAATGGATGAGTCATTTGTTGACAGCTTGTCTGCGACCCCCACTCCACGTAGGTCAATGTCCCAACCCAACATCACTGGTTCAGTTATATACTATTTCCGTGTCAGAATAAACTACTTGTGATCATTTGGATAATTAAAATACACCACCTAGCATTTACTTTTCTGTAGCTTCGCTGAAAAGCTAAGTACTTCTGTGCACGTATACCCCAGCACCCCGCTACTAATTGTTATAAACTCTACGGGATTCACAATCCATATTTCACTTAGTCCTCTTTGGCGCTTGAGATGAGACTCGCTCGCTGGTTGAGTGACGGGGTGAATCATTCGTCCACTGGTTGGCTGGCAGTTCCTATGCTCACTCGCTAGCTGATTTGCTGTTTGGTTAACTCTCAATCACTGACTCGTTAGATAACTGGATGGTTGGATCACTCGCACAAATACCTCAACTCAGACACAAAACCTAACCGTTTACCTGTCAAAATAAAGGTCAATATCAAGTATTATGATCCCCGCGCCCCACACATCAGAGAATGACGGTCATTCATTCGGATAAAATATCTCTACACATGCAAAAATCTTGATAAAAGCTGACCGCGACAGTCAGTGTAGTTTAAGATTAAGGAAAAAGTAGGTCACATACATATGCAAGGCTTTCCAGACTTAAGGCGGAGGTCTATTTGTTAGACCTACATTTTGGAAATAATGCTCAATAGGCGTACAGCGCTGTAATTGTGTATCGATTACAATAAGCCGTTACCTGTAGTGTGGTTACTAGTTTGCATGATCAGCTGTGAAAGGCAGTACATGTGTGTGTACATTCATATGATGAGAGTGACTCGGACATTGGGTTAACCAGCTATTTCTCATCATTTGTCAGGTGACAGCTAAGTGGTTTCTCCTAATCACAGGTGTAAGAACCTAGACAACCCAACCCGCCTACCGAGAACCAGGCAAAATAGTCTGTTGGAGAATCAATATTGTCGTGTTTTTTATTGTACAAAATCATCCAATATTTGACGCTGTCATCGATGGTGTCCAAGTTACGGGGAATATATTTTTAATGTACTTCGATAGTCAAAGAAGCTGTTGAAGTATGATCCAAAATTTATAATGAAATGGGTTTCAAGAAATTTATAAACACTCACACTCGTTAACAAAATTCTTATGATTGTAGTTTGATCATGGGAAAAGGACGCTCAATTAAGAACAACAGAACATAAGAACACGATCTTTTATTCGTATCTTCTTAGAACTTTTCGTATCTTCTTAGAACTCACAGTCGATGTAATTCATAAGGATTCCCAGATGGCATGACAATTTCAGTAGTCCCTCAAGTTCTACATGATATTGTGAAACTGATATTTTATAAACAAAACCTTAATAAAAGCTAAGCTCTGCAAATAACAACCTATAACTAGTTGATTGAGAGCTTCGTAAAAGCTTGTAATTTGTCTAAGGTTTACACTTAACTATTCAGAACATGAGGTTATACGTGATTATACATAAGCTGAACAGGACGGAAAGTAATAAGTGATTATACATAACCTAAACAGGACAGGAAGAGACGATAACGTTTCTGAAGATAACAAAAAAACGGAGCAAAATAGAAGTCATTCCAAATTTCCGTTAGTGAGAAAATGGAACAGAACAAATGACATAGTATCCCAGTAAAACCCGAAGGCAATACCAATCTGAAACTTACTAGAAGAACGTCAATGACTCTAAGGTGTCTTTGATGGAACTTTTAGATGGAACTTTTAGATGGAACTTTTAGAAGGAACTTTTAGATGGAACTTTTAGATGGAACTTGCTGTACATAGCTATAAGAAATAAGGATCAGTTTATCAGCCTCATTAAAGGGGGTAAAAGACCATGTAATGGTTACGTGTTGGCGAGAGGCAGCCTAGATGTGCCTGGCGGGGAATTAACAGTGTAAAGCGCCAAGCCATTACTATTATATAGCACTGGGAAGGAATCAGGGTAAGGATTTTGGGATGGAACGGGGGGAAGGGTAAGGAATAGTACCCAGCCACTTGGACGGTCGGGGATTGAACGCCGATCTGCATGAAGCGAGACCGTCGTTTTACCGTCCAGCTCACGTAGGATGTGGCTGGAACTCAGAAGTCACGATGGGGAGTGAGATTATGTCAGCATTTTGATTGATGATGGGCTAGGACGTGAACTGGGTATTTTGCTATGTGGTGCTGTTATAGTGCTGTGTGCTGTACTACGTGATGTACTCTGCTGGGATATGCTATGCTGTGGCTGTGATATGCTTTGTTGTGCTATGCTGTGCTATGCAGTGCTGTGTTAATAGAGTTGTGAACTGAGAATTGTGTTAGATTAAATGTTAGGTTCTGAAATATGTTGCTGGGTGATAAACAGTATACTGGTTTGGGTGTTATCAAGTAAGGAGAAAGCTCTACGCCAGTGTGTTTATGTGACAGATGGAAAGGATGGAAGTAAAGATGGCAAATGGCAGGAACAGCGCCGACCAAGACGAATAATCCCGAGGCAGAAGTAAGTGTTGTTCCTGCTGTTCATGTAGGTATTGGACTGGTTTCTGAAACTGGTGATAAGCCAGGAGATGACCCGGGAGATGAGGAGAGTATTGACCATAACATACTTATCTCTAAATAAAAACCAGAGACGTCTCTTAGACGGAAATATTTAGCGTAAAAGAGAGACGACGGCCACGGCGCTGGAGACAGGAAGGTTGGGAAAATTGGAGGTGGAAGAGAGAAGGGAAAAAGGTTGTGAAATGTGGAAGCGGGAGAAAGAGTAGGGAGTGAAGGTGAGAGTGGAGGTGGAGGGAGAGGTAGAAGAGACTTTGTGGAGGAATAAAGATGGCGATAAAAGAAAGGGTGAATTGGGGTTAGTAAGGGGAGGTTGGAACAGAAAAAAACAGTGAATTGAAGACGAGGAATTGCAGCGAACGCGTGCACGCCGCCAGAAGTCTTGGTCACGAACACATTGATACGACCCCACACGCACAAGGTGACCCTCGGCCGTGCCCAGCAACGCGGCAATGTGACTACCCAAGAGGACCTGAGGCTGACACGACTGTTAACCCCAGAGATACAGAGGAGAGACCAGCGACATGCCACTGAATGGTCCGGCACGTTGATCCTACCAACCTGACCAGACGATGAATGAGATTCTGTCACGAAGGGTTTTTGAGCTGGTGAAGGTCAGTAATGGTACTCTTTGAGGCTGAATGACCCTCTATGGAACTCATGGTACTAGCTGACCCTCCCTGGAACCAGTGATGACGCCTGATCCCTTCTTGGAGTTATTACAGTTGTAAAATCATCACCTTTTCGAAATATTATATAGTTTTGGCAGTTATCAAACGGCCTTAGATGTTGGGGTAACACCTACATAGTTCATTCCAATTATTTAAGAAAAATACTTTTCTTTTGAGACCTTTGGCATTAAAAATATATTTCACAACTTGTATAACCAATATTATAACTTTCGTTTTTTTAAATAAAAATCTTGAACTGCCTGTACACCTTCCTAATAATAAGGGAGATACATATTATTTCTGTTGTTGATATTTACTTGTTTGAACGAGGTTCTTTGAGGTCCCACTGAGATGCCACCACGAGAGATATATAACAGAGAACAGCATGAAAAAATCATCTGGTCTGATCTCAATTTCCTCTCCATTGAGTGCGTTGACGGTTCGAGCTCTCAGTTAGAAAAGATAATATTGGTGTTTTATATTCATTTGACCTTTCTACATGCAGGAGTTTGATATCGCCATGATGCTTGTACATCCAAACGTTTAGTAACACCTTCAGGAATGAATATCGAGCGAGATATCCTTCGTTTCCTTCCTCACTCTGAATATCATTTCAGAATTTGACATTTTGGCTATCAGCTCATTGCCCTCTGTTACGTGAACCTTCACCGTGTCTGCCATCGTGCAGATGCTCAGTCACAATTGGGATTTATAATCTTGTATTCTTAATAATATATTGACTCTTGCGTTATTATTGAGATGAGAAATTCCTGTAATAATGATTATTTTTCAGCGTATAAATTTCTGGCTATTTTTATTAAACAATATTTTTTTTTTGTTTCTGTGTTCGTGTTGTTATTATGTTATGGGATAGGTCAAAATTAATGATACAAACGCTTGCCCCCTCCCCCACCCCCACACACCAAAGAGCCAGAGAGCTCAACCCCCGCATACACAACTAGGTAACTATGTGTGCGTGTGTTAGAGAGAAATATATGTAGACGACATAATAGAGGAAACGTAGATTGGCTAGAAAGGCGGGGTCCAAGAGCTAAATAGCTCGATTCTGCTGACACCAATAGTAAATACACACACACACACACACACACACACACACACACACACACACACACACACACACACACACACACACACACATACACATACACATACACACACACACACACACACACACACACACACACACACACACACACACACACACACATCAGAGGTTCATAATGAAACACTAGTCCACATGGGTTCTGGAGCGACAACAGCTTCACAAACCTTATTAATTCTCTGACAGAGGAGAATAATCAAACAGAAAGGTAAAGGAGGATTAAAATGCACTTTTCAGAGAGTCCAAAGCCCTTGACATGGTACCAAAGAAGATAATAAGATATATAAATATTTTGTTCACTTCTTACTCTCCTCTCTACTTATTTAATTATTATTATACTCCAGTCTTCTTTTCATTTTGCAACTGTGTTTCTCAGCATTTTTTTCCACATATATAATATTTTTCATAAGGTCTCTTGTCGTGTTCGCCTTGTTTTGATAAACACCAACACCTTCCATCATATATAATGTAAAATTGTTTTTGGGACACCGAAGCGAAAGTTTATCACGAAGCAAACTTAATGTCGTCTGTGCCTGGCGAGATTATTGAAAAAAACACATTCACTTAAGCACGCATACACGCACATAGACAAGCACGCATTCAGTCAAACATGTGATTACATATGATCAAAAAGGCAAAGCATATACACACGAATAAACACACACACACATAAAGACATTTAGAGAAACAGGATTAAAAATAGATGTGAGAAAATATCAAAATAGTAAGAAAATATAAACTGCATTAAGCGACTAATAATTATGAAGATCATTTACACGGGTACATAAACACACACACACACACACACACACACACACACACACACACACACACACACACACACACACACACACACATGCACGCAAGAACACACAAACACACACATATACACACAAGCGCAAACACAGATATATATATTAAAAAAAAAAACATTCATTCCTCGGCAACTAAAGCTTCTCTTCACACACTCATTATAAACGTCACATATAAAATGCTATTAAAATATTACGTTAGTTGGTATGAAACCTAAACAAAAATAAATATTAATCCAAAAAACGTTCAGATCAATACGACCTCTCACAGGTCAACAAAAATGTAAAAACTTCAGGCAATTATCACAAGATTATAACTCTTTACCAAATAATATTTTAATGGTCTCCTGCTACATGGTTTCTTAATTTAAATACATACCTTGGAATTTCTACCAAATGTACATTGGGTGTAGATTTTACCCTGTCGTAGCTCAGTCGATTAAGGCAGTGTCTGGGATGCTCCGGGACGCAGGTTCGAATCCTCGTCACGGCCCTTGTGGATTTGTTCTACATTGGGTGGTTTGATGCCTGCGTTTATTTGTACACAAATGACTTGGATCTGTGTTTACATCTTCACTGTCTGCGTAGATACCTACGAATATTTCTTACGCATGGTGTACATATTTCATTCTACATCTGCTCTAGCGAAGAAAACCAATGCGGTTGCGACTGTACTTGTGGCGTAGATAGCTTTGAGAAAATCAGCAGGCGCCGTGAGGAGGATTCGAACCATTATTATTAGTATCTGCTCCTTTACTAACCTATTCAATTTCCTGGTAAGCCAAAAAAAAAGCTCACGTGCACTTTTCGATCCCTACACTTCACATGCGTGCGCCGTACACTTATCAACACTTACAAAAGCAGTACCAAGACGACAACCCACTCTCACTTACACTTAAATAACAACAGTGGGGAGAACTGGTGAAAAGATAAGTGTTTCAAATCTATTTTCTCCCACCGCCCTTCCCCTATACTCTTTGTTACTCTTTCATTTTATCCACTGAGTCTGTTGAGATTATCTTATTTAGTGCGTTTATTCAATAGGTTTATTCAGTGAGTCTATTCAGTGGATTTATTCAATAGGTTTATCCAGTGGGTTTATCTTTTGTTTGTATACTTTTTTTTAAGTACAAAATGTTTTGGTGAACGATAACTTACTCAATAAGCACGATGACGCAGTCAGTAGACACGTTTACGCAATTGGCAAACATGATAACACACTTGGTAGACGCAATATCCCACTCAGGAGACAAAAACGCACTCATTAGATATAACACAATACCCACGATAACACACGCGGTAGACTCGATAGCGCACTCACTGGGTGTGATAATGCACTCTCAATAAGACACATTAACAAACTGTGTAAGATAGCACCAAAAAGTATGACATTCAGTACCCGTTCCTTACACTCAGGATAAATGATTGCACTCAGGTGTTTTTGCGTTCAGTAGACATTAAAACATTCGAATGCTTTATGGAATACTGTGTGTCGGTGACTCGTTCGTTCGTTGGTATATTGTATTCAAAAGACATATTAATGTAAACTATATTCAACTCATAATAATTGAATTGCATCCATCTGACACTGCATTAAGTTATTTCGAAGTTTTATTTCGTTAAAAAGTTATTTCGTTGCGATAAAGAACAGGATTACGCTTTGCAAACAATACCCAAAATAATATTGCCAGAATATTATTACTCACAGGAATATTGCAAGAAATATCATTACTAACACTAATATATCAATGAAAAACATTGATCCAAGTAATATTTCCAGAATATCAGAAAAATATTAATCACAGCAATGTTAGCATAAAAGTATTATTCTTAGTAATATAACCTTAAAATGCAGCTATTTATCTCCTTTAACTCAACATTTTCATTTCATTCTTTATTCACATTGGAATAATAATATAATGATCCAGAGATTCGTATCCCTTAATGACCAGAAAAAATACACTGGCCATAATTACATCTAATTATCCCAGAGGCTCAAAAAATTACCCTAGGATGCTCATAATGCCGTAATTCATGTTTAATGAGTTTTTCCATGAAATTTTAAAATTTTACTATTTTGCAGTCATCCGTCCCCGATTAATATTGAGACGTTCATTTACCTAATTCTTGTGGATACGTTCCTTTGCCGAAACATATGAACACATTTCTCTAATATATATATATATATATATATATATATATATATATATATATATATATATATATATATATATATATATAATAGGAAGGGAGTACCACCTCTAGCTGGAAGAAGGGGGACCCATAGCCTCGGAGGAAACCACGCATAACGCATTAGAGGGAATGTTTAGATCCCCTCCAATACAGTTTCTGTGTGCTTTTCTCCTACCACCCCCTTTCTTTTTTATTTTTTGTGCTTTATTATGCATTTGATGGTTACAAGATATACATGGGTTGATACAAAAACGTTCGATATATATATAAACCATATATATATATATCTTGACAAAGTTAGTAGACAGGCTTAATTATATATCCAAAATGGTTTCTTCATTACCATCATACCTTAAATTGTATTTATTCATTCGAAACAACTTTTGAAACACGTTTCTGGCCTATATATATATATATATATATATATATATATATATATATATATATATATATATATATATATATATATATATATTTATATATATATATATATATATATATATATATATATATATATATATATATATATATATATATATATATATGCAATTAACGATCACAAAACACTGATCATTTTATGCGGAAAATCCACAGAGAAATATGAAATGAGGTGAACGTTTCGGCTTGTTAAAGCCTTTGTCAACACCAGACTGACTAAGGAGAAGGGAGAAGGGGAGGATATATAGGCCGACACCTGACCAACCCATCCCTAGGGTTGGTCAGGTGTAATTAACCAAAAACAGGTATAACTTAGCTTAGAATGGTCAAAGAGGATTAAGCGGTTCACCTCATTTCATATTTCTCTGTGGATTTTCCGCATATATATATATATATATATATATATATATCTTGACAAAGTTAGTAGACAGGCTTAATTATATATCCAAAATGGTTTCTTCATTACCATCATACCTTAAATTGTATTTATGCATTCGAAACAACTTTTGAAACACGTTTCTGGCCTCTGAATCACCGCTGGTTTTCGTGTAGCTGTGGACACGTTTATATGATAATGGATGACACGTTTGGCCGAATTTGCACATATGTTTTGTTGATTAATATTCACGTCGACATCCGCACTACATTAGCTTTATGTTATTTGGTTTTTAATGTCAATAACTCCCGAGTCTGAAATATTGGATGTTAATCATATGTTTCATGAAAATATATATAAATAACACGTTTCAGTGTCACAATTCATGGTTTTTATATTCGTGTTGTTTACCATGCACGCATTTTTTTCATTTTCTTGTTACAACCTTCGCCTCCATCCTGGCGCTAGCGAATTTATGTCTCGTAAAACCAATGATCGGAGTTACTGAACCGATATGACGGGTTCTAGTCGCTGTGAATGTCTTCAAAAGACGAACATCAACGCCAATCAACCACATACAAGTTCCTCGAACTTAGGGTGTTATCTGTAAGCTATCGCATGAGGTTTGAAGACAAGCAGTAATTTAGCAGCGTACCATGTAGTTAGCGTGGCTGTGATTCCATGCTTCAAAGAATCTTGTTGACTCGGAAACATTTTTCCAGCATAATTTCAGGAACTGTTGTTGAGGCTTTTGTGTGTTCCTTCAAGACGTCTGAGGATAGGAACTAGAGGTCGAGCAAAATTTTGGTGGTGCCTTACTTTCCCCTGAGACGACTAACATACGCTTCTTTGTGCAGATATCGACCCGTCACCACATTATGCGTCCCTCCGCAATTACGTTTTTTTCCAGTGCAAAATTTCGTCTATTTAGGAACTGCATGCGTTCTTTCTTGTCATAATAATTACTATTAACGCATGACAGCTTATAATTAGATTTGGCGTTTCGTCTAATTAACTTTGATGAAATAGAGTTGATGCTGCAGTTTTGCCAAGATCATAACATCCTCACAAGCGTAAGTGGCATGCTGTTGGCCAGAACGACCTCGTAGCTCCTCATTGCTCGTAATTTGTTTACTAAACACCAACTAAGTTAAGATGACCGCGATAAGAGATACAAATCTCGTGAATAAACAAGTGCATTGTGAATCCGTCTGCAACATATTCATTTATTTACAGTTCCAGAAGAACAGAAGAACGATATGAAACAAGATGAACACGATTCATACCTATAATTTGTGTTTATTGTCAATAATGAGGTAATTTCGTACTTGCAGTTCACATAATGGATCAAACAAATTACGTTAATTGAACCACTAAGATTTAATATGTTGTTTGTTCATTAGCGAAGTATTAAAGTTGTGAAGTAACACAGCGATAGAGTTATGATGCCGTGGAGTGATGGAGCGGAGAGGAACATAGAGAGGAACAATCTTGTTCAGAGCACGCGGGAAGGCCTGTCTCGCTAACAGCACATTGATAGCACCTTTTCGCTAAGAGCTCCCTAACAGCCCTGTATCACAAATAACCCAAGTACACGACTGTTTCGTTAGCGACAAGTTTGTGCATAAAACCCGTATTATCTGAGTGAAGTCATAAGCTATTAAGCAAAAAACATCATTACAAATCTGATTTTTGCTACTTTTCCAATGCATTAATTTGAAGTGGAGGTGTTATTGGAATTTTTATTTGTATATGTATATTATTCTTATGGAATGTAACAAATTATTAGTGTTAAAGGTAATTTACGATGCTGTGTGGGCTTAAGTGCGTGTGTGCGTGGTTATATGTCAGGGAATGAGCAGGATTTTTATAGTCAGTTTTGTCTCTGGTCACGTTAAGGCATGTAAATTCTTTATAATAGGTTGCACCATCTGTCTACACATTAGATTACTCACACATACACACACATACTCTCACACTCCCCCTCTTCCCCCCCACACACACACACACACTCTGAATGTATGAGCGACGAGGAGAGACTACGAGAATTAAACCTCACGTCACTAGGAGACAGAAGAGTTAGAGGGGACATGATCACCACATACAAGATTCTCAGATAAATTGATAGGGTAGATAAAGACAGATTTTTTAACACAAGGGGCACACGCACTAGTGGACACAGGTGGAAATTGAGTGCCCAAATGAGCCATAGACACATCAGAAAGATTTTTTCAGTGTCAGAGTAGTAGACAAATGGAATGCATTAGGAAGTGATGTGGTGGACGCTGACTCCATACACAGCTTCAAGTGTAGATTTGATAGAGCCCAGTAGGTTCATGAACCTGTACATTAGTTGATTGACCGTTGAGAGGCTGGACCAAAGAGCCAGAGCGCAACCCCTGTAAGCACAACTAGGTAAGTAGAACTAGGTAAGTAAGTACACACACACACACACACACACACACACACACACACACACACACACACACACACACACACACACACACACACACACACACACACACACACACACACACATATACACACACACATATACACACATAGTCTCCGTGGTGTAGTGGTAAGACACTCGCTTGGCGTTCCGCGAGCGCTATGTCATGGGTTCGTATCTTGGCCGGGGAGGATTTACTGGGCGCAATTCCTTAACTGTAGCCTCTGTTTAACGCAACAGTAAAATGTGTACTTGGATGAAAAAACGATTCTTCGCGGCGGGGATCGTATTCCAGGGACCTGCCCGAAACGCTACGCATACTAGTGGCTGTACAAGAATGTAACAACTCTTGTATATATCTTAAAAATATGATAGAGCCCAGTAGGCTCAGGAATCTGTACGTCAGTTGATTGACGGTTGAGAGGTGGGATCAAAGAGCCAGAGCTCAACCTCCACAAGCACAACTAGGTGAGTACAACTAGGTGAGTACACACAGTTATAATCACCCAATTTTAAAGTTTAGACACAAGAAAATGAAGAGAACGAATAAAGTGCTTCAGAAAAGTAATATAAAAAAACAAGTCATGACTTTCAGGAATGAAAAAATGAGGAGAGCAAAATTTAATGAGGTCTATGGAAATTACGTTAATTTCCTACCAAGGAATTTCCTTGAGTATGCAACACTGGTAACGCCTAGTGATTCCAACTGTACGGCTGATAAGCATAATGGTGAGAGTGTGTGTGAGTGTTGACCAGACCACACACTAGAAGGTGAAGGGACGACGACGTTTCGGTCCGTCCTGGACCATTCTCAAGTCAATTGAGAATGGTCCAGGACGGACCGAAACGTCGTCGTCCCTTCACCATCAAGTGTGTGGTCTGGTCAACATAATTTGGCCACGTTATTGTGACTCATCGCCTGAATATTTTGGTTGTGTTTTGTCGATAAAAATAATAAGTAAACCACGCTATCTGTAGCTGCCTTTTTAACCACCATTTGCAAGAATGTCTCACCTGTCTCCCTAACATAAATCTTGTTACTTAAATACTGCTCCTGCTCAAAATTACAGGCGATGATTTTACTATGACAGGTTAGCCTTGGCAACTATTACACCAGACCGTGTGATGATCTAGATTGTAAAGTTAGGACCCCACGAGCGTGCGAGGAATTAGATTATGAGGTTAGAACTCCATGACCGGAGGGAACTATTAAGGGAAAAGCTCCAAGCAATTATGACTATCCAGCACTTGGAATGGGTCAAGGATGAGGATTTGGGATGGGACGGGGGGGAAAAGAAATGGTGCCTAACCCCTTGGATGGGCGGGGATTGAACGCTGACCTCCATGAAGCGAGTCCGTTAGAGGTTAGAACCCCATTTTCCAAGGGTTGAACTATAACTATTGGTCTGGAGTTTATGCTACCGAGGGATCAGTCTTATTGCCAGCTGATAGCCGCCACGGCCAAAGAAATTATTGGACATCCCTAAATTAATCTTATTCTCGACTGCTCATTTGTATTCCTCTTCCTGCGGAGTCATACTACTGTTACACTGCAGCAACACAGTGATATAAAATGAACACCTTAGACTTCATCCAGTAAGCTGTAGTTTATTCCACTTGACACACCGGCAGGACTACCTAAGCCCTCTTAAGAGCAAAGTTTGGAAATATAGCATTCTGAGCTCTTGACTCTAATCTAAATCTATGAATTGTCATGAAATTTTATGTTTGTAATATTATGCTTTTGAGGTATAATATATAAAAAAAAAAATCCCAACTACGTGCGTCCCATAACTCGGAGTTTACGTCACAGGTGTCGCTGGTAACCTGGTTTACACCTGCGTCACATTCTTTGAAGACTTAGTTAACAGCTGCAATCCGTTGTCTTGTTCTGTCTTTGCTGCCACGAACGGCAATCGGGTTGCTAAGAGTGTTATTTATGAACTTAAAATAAGGGTGTTCGCGTCTGAGCTGCTGTACATGAAGGCATAAACACAGTTGAGTAAACATTTGGTCTATCAGCCTTCGTTGATATATGTGATCCCCTGACGCCATGACCCCGGATATTACGCCGTCATCATGTGACCTAATGACCTCATATGTAGTCTGTGATCATGTGATCTAATGACCCCATATGTAGTCCGTCATCATGTGACATAATGACACCATATGTAGTACGTCATCACTTCATGACCTCATGAGCCTTAATGCCTCCCCCCCATCACCACCCAGTATCACTTCCTGACACCAGAAGCACAGATGCCACTCCGTCCTCACGTCCTGTAGCCACACCCCAGCCACACAAAATACAATTCCGTTATCTCCTGATCCCCCTGACACTCAGGAGATCAGGACGACAGTGTCCAGAGGTCGTCCCGTCGTTTACTGACACCGTGTGGTTGAATGCTCGACATCACTGCACGACATCACTGCACAACATCCATATTCATCCCCTCCACTTGTCATCCCTACGAACAATTAAACTTGAATTCTGAAACTAAGGTTACAATAGCGAAGAATTACAAAGAATTTCTGTTACTGCATTGTCTGATTTTACAAACGAATCAGAAATTCGTCTAATTATTGAAAATAGCTTACGTGCGAAAATCACAGTTTCGATTTACCATTCGTGACAGCAAGAGTCAAAATATAAATCAGCTCTTGCTACTAATCACAGTTTCACAGTTATTTTATATGAGCAAATATAATAATGTTATATGGTAGCACATAGCCACAGTCTTTTTGATTCCTTTTATTATTATGGTTTGCAATTTAAAAGATTTCTGTTGCAGGAAGTTCAGAAAGGTTTAAAGAAGGGTAATAGGGAAGTGGATCAGCAACCCACCCTCTTGAGTTGAAGAGTACCACCACTCCTCTCCTGCCTTTCGTCCAGGGCTTCAAGAGAGGTTTTGAATCTCCTTGAGCCCCTTTGCATGACAGACATAAATTCCCTTGAAAGTCAGCTTTTGTACAACATTTTGACGGTTAAGTCCTGGGGGAGCATATCTACCAGAAGCCAGATTCACGAAGCAGTTACGCAAATACTTACGAACGTGTACATCTTTCCTCGATCTTTGACGGCTTTGGTTACAATAATTAAACAGTTTACAAGCATGAAAACTTGCCAGTCAACTGTTGTTATTGTTACAAACAGCCTCCTGGTGCTTCGAAGCTCATTAACTGTTTAATAATTGTAAACAAAGCCGCCAAAGATTGAGAAAAGATGTTCAGGTTCGTAAGTGTTTGCGTAACTTCTTCGTGAATCTAGCTCCAGGTTTGCTAGGCACAGTGTGATGTTATTGACTCATTATGCAGTTCTTGTCATAGAATTCTTAACTTTTGAAAATGACATATATCTCATTCTTAGACCTGCCCAACCACTTGGGTTGGACGGTAGAGCGGTGGTTTCATTTCATGCAAGTTGGCATTCAATCCTCCACCGTCCAAGTGGTTGGGCACCATTCCCTTCCCCTGTCCTATTCCAAATCCTTATCTCGATCCCTTACAAGTGTTTTTAATTATTTTAATTACAAGGAAAAATTAGTCACAAGCAATTACAAGTCGTAATTGCTTCGCGTTTTCTCCTGATAGTTCCGTTCCGCTCCGTTCATTCTTAGATCTTTGCTGCTGATCTTTGATCTTATATTCTAATATGCCAGTGGAGGCACATCTTCTTGAGGTTATCTTGATATGATTTCGGGGCTTAGTGTCCCCGCGGCCCGGTCCTCGACCAGGCCTCCACCCCCAGGAAGCAGCCTGTGACAGCTGACTAACGCCCAGGTACCTATTTACTGCTAGGTAACAGGGGCATCAGGGTGAAAGAAACACTGCCCATTGTTTCTCGCCGGCTCCCGGGATTAAACCCGGGACCACAGGATCACGCGTCCAGTGTTCTATCCGCTCAGCCACCCAGCCACATTCTCAGATTTGTGTCAGGAATTTGTCATTAGTCTTGTGTTTTAAATAACACATTAGCAGTAAAACTCGCCTGAACAAAAATTCCTATTAATGCCGACAGGGACATCCTCAGGCAACAATTTACAGTCTCCGTGGTGTAGTGGTAAGACACTCGCCTGGCGTTCCGCGAGCGCTTTGTCATGGGTTCGTATCCTGGCCGGGGAGGATTTACTGGGCGCAATTCCTTAACTGTAGCCTCTGTTTAACGCAACAGTAAAATGTGTACTTGGATGAAAAAACGATTCTTCACGGCAGGGATCGTATTCCAGGGACCTGCCCGAAACGCTACGCGTACTAGTGGCTGTACAAGAATGTAACAACTCTTGTATATATCTCAAAAAAAAAATACCACAGCGTGGCGCTCTTCTAATAGATAGCTGAACCACGAGGAAAAAACCTAATAGCTGATCCGAGTTAATTTTACTCTGGGATGTCCTTCCATACAGCATCTACATATCATGGAAAATTCCTCACTAGATGACTAACTAGATATATTTTTCATCGGCTCGTATGATGAAGACAGAGTTTAATAGAAAGACACAAAGATATATGTACAGACGGGAGAGAGAGAGAGAAGCAGAGATAAAGAGTCATATTAGAAGAGACAGAAAATATTAAAACAAACGCAGGGTTAGATCTATAAGCACCAGTAACTAATTATCATGCAGTTTCAAGACGACAAAGATAGGAACTAGAGCTCACGTGTCCTCCTGGTGCCCAGCCAGTGCTTGGTGACCGCCGCCTTCAGCTTGGTGACCTGGAAGGTGCCCGCCATTTCCCAAGATTCGGATATCGACGTTCCTATTTGGATGCTGATAACAGAAATCCGATATTTGGCCCGAGTTGTTCGATGATGGTGCCAGAAATTGTTACACACACACACACACCTGGTACACGTACTCTGACACAGGTGTGCACAGTTATGTACTAGTGCACAAAGCTGAGCACCTGCACGCGCAGCAAGGTATTGTTGCACAGTCCGGTTTTAGTTCACACATCCGCGAAGCCGGACACTCCCAGGCACTATAGTGATCACGGCAGAATGATACGCCAAAGCACACAAAAACCCGTATTAATAGCGACAATAACCCAAAAATTCAATCGCTATAAAATTCATACAGCAAATTTATCAAAACGCCTACAAATACATCCACATATGCATACATACAACCCACATGGATGTGCGCCTGGGATTACATAAGACGATTCAAGCCCCACTCATTCCCCGGAAGGTTAGGTTAGAGTGGTGCTAATGGCGCAAGACTTGTGATCCTATGACTCCTAATTTGGTGCTCCTGTGACTCTTAATTTGGTGCTCCTGTGACTCCTAATTTCGTGATCCTGTGACTCCTAATTTGGTGATACAGTGACTCATAATTTGGTGATCCAGTGACTCCTAATTTGGTGATCCAGTGACTCCTAATTTGGTGATACAGTGACTCATAATTTAGTGATCCAGTGACTCCTAATTTGGTGATCCTGTGACTCCTAATTTGGTGATCCTGCGACTCCTAATTTGGTGCTCCTGTAACTCCTCGGCCAGTCTCTGCCATGAGCATTCTTCACTAGCCATTTGATTCTTAATTTTTTTTAACACTGATGAGTACATAGCTCATGGTAAATCTTATCCAACAAATTTTCCTTGGAACCCAACCCGCCAATCCATTAAAAACCAGTTGGCCCATTACTGCTGGGTGAACAGGGGCGAACAGGGAAGGATTGTCTTTGACACAAGTGCCCTCGTTAGCCATTCTTTGTCCCGAACTTTCTTCCTTAGTCATTCTCACCTAACTAATGACACAATACATGAACACATACACGGTGCGTGGCGCTACAGTGGTGAATGGGCGACCCTGGCGGTCAGGTAATTCTTTTCTGCTTGATTAGTGGCACCAATTAGCAGGTGATCAACATCAGCCACTGAGGTAATTCATTTAACCTGTGAGTAATTATCATATTGATCGGGAGCTGTTGTTGACGATTTGTTTTATAGTAGAAGCGTTACAATGGTGCAACATGATACAATCAAAGGGTCAAACACTTGTATGGCAATTGTAAATGTATCAGATATTATTTTACCTGTATAAGGTAATAGTTTCACCTACTATCCTGCCCCGTAGCTCAAGAACATTCTGATCATTCTGGCATCCTTCACTCACTCAGTTATCATTCCCTTCTTGTCTATGGACAATCGTTAGCTCTCAGCTTCATCTTCTTCTTCTCTCACTTGGTTCATTCACTTCTTTATTCGTTCAATATATCTATTATTTGATTATACCAACGTTTCGTATAATGCGTTTATGTTATAATAATTACTTTGATAAATTATCTTCACTCTTTATCTCTGTGTATGTGTATAGTGGTTGTTATACACATACTATACGAAATTCACAATGAAATATTTATAGTCCATACACGAGGAAGTTTTGGCCTAACAACACTCCCGTTAAATTATTCTTAGAGTTTAAGAGATTTATCTTCAAAAGAACACTAAACGCCGACTGATATAGACATAATACACAATACAGTAAACATAAGCACCACACAAACACGTAATATATTCATGGGTGACACGAATCACTCACAATACCTCATCACCCACTGAAGGATCTCCTTACCTGGAGTGCAATGTTGAGTGAGAGTTTAGGTTTTAACAAAACTATTTGTTTCGGGAAGAGTAGTCGAGGAGTTTACCGTGTCCTGATTAATGGTCGGGAGTATAAGAGTAAGAACGCCGACTTGTACGCGTGTTAACGGTAGAATGATTAATCAAACAGCTGTGGAGAGGATGGAAACGAGCAGGACTGACTTCGCACACAAGAGGAGCGTTGACTTCGCACACAAGAGGAGCGATGTCTTCACGGGTCGGTGGGTGGACGAGGACAGGATGAGGCCGCCCCGGCCGCCCCGCCACAGACAGCCAGCTGCCATTATCCAACCGTTTATGTCCCGAGTCACGCCGCTTGCTCTTCCGGTTTTCTGTGTACACAGACATTATGTTGCTGCATGTTCGCGCCTGGCTGTGTGTGTGTGCTTGGAGGAGCGGGTGGGGGAGGTGTAAGCGTCACCGCTGTGCACACAATTAGAGCCATTAGTATTAGCACGTAAAGTTGTTTATAGGTTTCCCCGGAAGAAGTTTGTTATCTTTAATTTATTTGTGTTTCGTTTGTTTATGTTTATTTGGTGTGTGGGTGTGTGTGTGTGTGTGTGTGTGTGTGTGTGTGTGTGTGTGTGTGTGTGTGTGTGTGTGTGTGTGTGTGTGTGTGTGTGTGTGTGTGTATTCACCTAGTTGTGATTGCGGGGGTTGAACTTTGCTCTTTCGGCCCGCCTCTCAACTGTCAATCAACTGTTTACTAACTACTTTTTTTTTACCACACACCACACACACACACACACACACACACACACCCAGGAAGCAGCCCGCGACAGCTGACTAACTCCCAGGTACCTATTTACTGCTAGGTAACAAGGGCATTCAAGGTGAAAGAAACTTTGCCCATTTGTTTCTGCCTGGTGCGGGAATCGAACCCGCGCCACAGAATTACAAGTCCTGTGCGCTATCCACTAGGCTACCAGGCCCCCTGGTATATGTGTGTGTGTGTGTGTGTGTGTGTGTGTGTGTGTGTGTGTGTGTGTGTGTGTGTGTGTGTGTGTGTGTGTGTGAGTGACTTCTACGCGCGCAGCTGTAAAAGTTAACCAAATTAAGTGAACACCCGAGGCTTCAGACGACACAGCACGACCTTACCAATTTAATAATTATTCTTCGTAATAGTAATTTAATTATCATCAAATAACGATAAAAAAAGTTAATCCCCCGTCCCCCGCCTGCTCTAAGAACACCCCCCCCCCCCACCTTGACAACTAACACCACCTTCCCGCTGGGAGGGTTCTCTTAATCCCCACACGCCATTCTAATTCGTTTTACTTAAAAAGAGACTTGAAGTACAACTTAGTGTAACCTAAGTGAAAATTAAGATGAATAATAATTATACGATACAAATGACATGATACTATGCAAGAAGGATTATTTATAACTTATTCTTCATCAGAAAGCCTTGTGTAATAAGCTTGAGACCCCACGTCCGGGTGAGAGTAGCATAATTTAGTCTGTACTCTGGATTAGACTTCCTCTGTTACTCCGAGTCTTATGAGTCTTATAATCAAAGCTTTAAAACCAAGCTGATCGACTCGGTTGATGCATCTCCATGATATTCATTATTCTCTTACATTTATGTTACTTTTAATGTTTTATTTTTCTTATTCACATTCTTTGAATACGAGGAACTAAGCGGATAATTCCATTTATATATCAAAGCAAAGCTGACTTGTTGAAACCAATAGACGACCTGCTAAAGGTATCATCAGACTTGTTGAAGGAACACCAGAACGGCTCCAGACACTATTTGTCCTGTCCAAGACAGTACCTGACCTGCCCAAGACAGTACTTGACCTGTCCAAGACAGTACCTGACCTGTCCAAGACAGTACCTGACCTGCCCAAGACAGTACCTGACCTGCCCAAGACAGTACCTAACCTGCCCAAGACAGTACTTGACCTGTCCAAGACAGTACCTGACCTGCCCAAGACAGTACCTGACCTGTCCAAGACAGTACCTGACCTGTCCAAGACAGTACCTGACCTGCCCAAGACAGTACCTGACCTGCCCAAGACAGTACCTAACCTGCCCAAGACAGTACTTGACCTGTCCAAGACAGTACCTGACCTGCCCAAGACAGTACTTGACCTGTCCAAGACAGTACCTGACCTGTCCAAGACAGTACCTGACCTGCCCAAGACAGTACCTGACCTGCCCAAGACAGTACCTAACCTGCCCAAGACAGTACTTGACCTGTCCAAGACAGTACCTGACCTGCCCAAGACAGTACCTGACCTGTCCAAGACAGTACCTGACCTGTCCAAGACAGTACCTGACCTGCCCAAGACAGTACCTGACCTGCCCAAGACAGTACCTAACCTGCCCAAGACAGTACTTGACCTGTCCAAGACAGTACCTGACCTGCCCAAGACAGTACCTGACCTGCCCAAGACAGTACCTGACCTGTCCAAGACAGTACCTAACCTGCCCAAGACAGTACTTGACCTGTCCAAGACAGTACCTAACCTGCCCAAGACAGTACTTGACCTGTCCAAGACAACACCTGACCTGCACGCCATGACAACACACACGGGTCAGTTATTTGCTCAAGCTCCGAGCGACTTAAACCCCCGCCAGTGCCCCCCCCCCCTACCCTCTCAACCCCACTCCCCAACCTCCATCCATCTCCCACCTCTCCCCTCCCCCACACATTCCCCGTCCCCCACTCCCCACATCCCCTCCATTCCCCACACACTCATCCATTTTGATTGGTATAAATTAGGTTAAGTTAGATTAGATAATCCAAAGGAATTCATGATCGAATCTACCTGTATTCCTTTCATACCGATCGACTCCCAAAAGAAAACAGCTAAAATTGATTGGTATTCACTCTAACAAGGAATATGCATTCTTTAGATACATAAAGTTGTATATAATGTAAAAAATTAACCATTCACGTTCTGCTACTATCTTCCTGGAGAGCACAATGCGGTAAAATAATATATATAAATGCATATGATTAGAGAACATAATCACCCTGATCCCCATTACTCAACACCATTACACATTGATCTCCATTTTCTGGTAATGGGAGGCACCAGACAAAGGTTAACTCCGAGCCTCAAAGTTTGAGTCAACAGGGCGGTATTTACTAACGGCTAACATGTAGCAGGGTGCATACCGGAACCGAAGTAGCATATATGGCTACCGTTTCATTATCCAAGGATGTGTTATGATAGATTAGGCTGTCTGGGAATCATTATCCAACAAAATATTTTTTTCGGGGCGTATTGGCATGCCACGTAACTAGCTCTGCGCCACAATGCAAAACTCAACAGCAATATGTTCGTACGAAATATCATGATTTTTTAAACACGGCAACAATCCTACCTAACTAATTAATAACTGGAATTATCGTTAGTTAGAGAATATAGTTACGTAATCAATCATATAATGAATAGTTAGGGAGTGTGATTATGCAATACACCACCAGACGAATGCTGTGACCTTTCTCACCTCAAACCAGGTCATCATATCTGTATTATACCTTATCTCACAACGTGTTCATTACTAGAAGAATTACCTTGTGGATAAACAATCGTGTTGAATTTTAAAATTTTGCCCCGAGGGGCGAGTTTATTGGGCAGCGCCACTCATCCCATGAGTGGACACACCGCCATAGCAGCATGTACAACACCCCCCCAATAGGAAGAAAACCCGCTGGGTTGTTCATCCTGTATAGTATTGAATGTCTTTGAGATTGAGGAAATGAACTGTGAAGAAGTCTTCATAAAAGGGGTTACAGGGCAAGACGAAGACCAACGTCAGTAAGACATGCTGATATTAGGAACAAGATACGCTCATGTAAACTATTTTAAAAATGTTTAGTACTCCTTATAACGTCAAGTTAGACTTAGATAATTCTTGGATTGGTTGGGATTAGTTAGGTTTGTTTTCATTCAACAAAACATTTATTTCGAAACGTTTTATGCACGATGTGACATTTTACTTACTAATATGTGAAGCAAACCATTTTTCATTTGTACAATGGGGGTCGGACCGCCCTGGCCAGCGAAGTACAAGACAGGCGTCAAGTAATGTTTACTCTCTGGAGGTATTATCTGCTGACGAAGGTACCCAGTAAGGCAATTTATGGCCAGTAGTCACGAGCCTTCAGGAATGTCTGCTATGTTAGACGATCTTTGTGTCTGAGACCGCGCTCACAACTTACGTTATTGAGCTTGCAACTTATTCTTTGTTAGAAATTCTTAGTGTGAATTTTTTCATAAAACGTAAATTTTTATATTACAAATGTCGACAGAAAAAAAACCAACTTCTCTTCCAAACTTAAAAAAAAAAATGTAAGTACCTTTTCTCACATTTGTTTCTTCATTTTGATAAGACATTTCTTGAAGCATTTTAATTATATTTTATCCCCATTAGTGTCATTTGATGAAGCTGCCACAATAGCTTGTAGGTATGAACAACACGCAATATTATAATTATACGATGTTTCTACGGTATTTACACAGAAACTAAATGACTAAGCCTATGACACTTACCACTGGATGAAGGCAGCGAATTATCTAAATTATATTGTATATAATTATAGTTTAAGGATAATTCGTTTAATTTAGAGTACGCTGTTATGGTGGATACAGTTGTCGTTGGTTAGATTCAGTTAAATTTGACTAACTGAATCAACACTGACCAAACTAACTTCAGTTTAGTCGTTAATTTTAACTGGTTGACTTAAGCCGTATTAAATTAACCGTTCCAAACCATTCAGTAGATATTACGAGATATTAATCAGCCTCTGAAAGATGGATAGGAGTGGAAAATTGATATTTTAGACCTAGGAAAGAAGCTATTTTATGCAGTAAAGTCATGTCTCAACATTGAGAAAAAAAGGGGGTTAATAATATAGAAGAAAGAAAAAAATACATTTAGATATATACGAGGTCTGTGGACTCAAGGTACGATCATATAAGCTTAGACAGTCCTCAAATGTTCATTTGCCAATTGTTCAGTACTAATCAAACATTGTTTCTCATAAAATTTTAAATAATGCTCTATATTATAATTTTGTGTGGGTTAGACTTAGTGACGGTTTGCTTAAGTGTTTTGGTCATATGACAATTACTGATATTTACAGTATGTGGCAGTCAGGACAGTAGTTCCCAACCGTTTTGTTACGGAATCAAAATTAACATAACTAATATATCCGAATCATCAAGAATTCGCTCGGAATAGGAACGGAATTCGCTCAGAAGTGCTGAGAATCTTAATTAGGCAATTTTTTCAGTAATAAAAGTGTGGCAAAGGGTCGCAGGTCTTTTGTGTATTAGAAAATTGGGCCACGAACCAAAAGAAACATCGGGTACCACTGATTAGAGAGATTCACTTCGAACACAGGAAACGAACGAAATACCGTTTCCCCTAGTACTTTCGAGGAAAGTTCGAAAGTAGTCAGTTCTGGATTACAATACTGCACCTAGAGTGGGCACCGAGATGTTGCGTGAACCTAGAATCTAGATCATAAGAAGGTGTGGATACGCAGACTCTCTTTATCAATACCTATACATACCTGCGAACAGCTGTTTAAGATTGTTTGACTTGCATGGAAGAGAAGCCATTGTCTACACAAATTACAAGAGAATAGCCGCGTTTCAGTCGTTGGATGCATCAGCATTCAAGCAACAATTTCAAAGGAATCGAGCGACGTTGAGGTAATAAAAGCATCTACTCACCGCCGATGAATTTAGGAGCCTTGACATAGAAGGGCGCCACCCCTAGGAAGCAGGACGGGCGTCGCCAGCACCTAGCAGTCGTCCCCTTCATCCCCCGGCGTCAGGAGCCACAGAAGCGCCGTAGCCAACAGCCTTTACTTGAGTGCTTCATGCCCCTCGCAGATGCTCAACACTGACCCAGCTTAATGTAGCTCGCAGCAGACATCAGGAACTCTTCAGGTGCTCAGCACTGACCCAGCTTAATGTAGCTCGTAGCAGACATCAGGACCTCTTCAGATGCTCAGCACTGACGCAGATTAATGTAGCTCGTAGCAGACATCAGGAACTCTTCAGATGCTCAGCACTGACGCAGATTAATGTAGCTCGTAGCAGACATCAGGACCTTCCTGGGGCCAGGAACAATACGGATATGAGCGCCGTAGGCCATGATACATAAACACAACATTAAGGAAATAGTAAGACAGGGACAGAAAGAAGATGATGAAGAGAGAAAAACAATGAAATGATTAAAGAGAAAAATAATTTAAATAATAGAACTAAAAAAAATAATATACAGAGATAGCATTATCTTATAAGAGAAAATATATGAATATAATTATATTCTCTACAGTAAATGATTATACTCTTCACCCATTATTATTTTTAACAAATAAATATACCCAGATAGCCATCAACACTGAGTCTACTCTGTCTAAAACATTTTCAACGAATCACTTAAATTTCAAACCTCTGAACATTATATTTCACGCCTCTGACAACGTCCGTCAACATTACAATATTCTCTATTTTCAAAGAATTTTAGTTCAAAAAGAAAAATTACAGAGTTGCCTATCTCTCTGGGACAAGGTTTTCGGGTTTCAGAATTGTAGAACATTGGAGTAACTTAATTATTTGATTTCCAGTGTGCCAATTCAAAACAAAGCTTCATAAGGTGACGAAAATGTATTTCTGAAACTAATTATGTATATTAAATTCATCTTTTTAAGAACTACACTTGTGACAGGGAAGACCGCATTGTGTGCTCCTTGATGCAGTAGTTATGGTGGTATTGGTTGTTTTATTTATTTATTTATTTATATATATACAAGAAGGTACATTGGGTTTGTGAGAATACATTGGATAGTACAGTATTTACATTCTTGTAAAACCACTAGTACGCACAGCGTTTCGGGCAGGTCCTTAATCTAGCAGATAATTTTAAGTAGGTAATTTCAATCAGAATTGATAAATGATAAAGATACGGATATGTGGAGTATGTGTTGTGGAGTATGTGTGCGAAAAGTAGTCATAGAGGTTGCTATAGTGTGTGTCTCCGACAACGAGATATCAAAACATATGTATTTTTGTTTATAATATACCCTGAGGTAGTAAAGAATAAGTTTACCATAGGAAAAGTATTAAAGAAAACCATGACAGACTCAGCACTTCGTAAGAAAACGGAGACGTAATAATGATATATTGGGGGATACGGATATAATACGAGGGGGATACGGATATAATATAATAATGGGGGGATGCTATTGTATCTGATGTATATTACTAAATAATAATAATAACAATAATGTTTATACAGGTAAAAGTACATACATTTAAAGTGAGTTACAAACAGAATGTTGGAGTTCTAGATAGACCTAGTACATACTGTGCCTAAAATCACTAATATGCACAGCGTTTCTTCATTGATTTTCATTACGTTTAAATTACAGTGAAGATTTGTGAAAGACACTGTTTATGAAGCGCGTAAAAACACTTCATAAACAGTGTTTATGAAGTGTTTACCCTCTTCGCAACCTTAAATAAATGTTTTTTCCAATTCATTTAACTTTTGCCCGATACGTTTTGCTTAATAGTGGCTTCATTAGTATGTGTAACTCCTGTCCCAACAATTGTACATTATGTTCATGTCCTTTGTACACACATTCTTCTGAATAAAAAAAAATGAATTTGAATATAATTTAAATTGTTGGGCTATGATACAGAACTAACCAGTTTTAACAGAACTGGTTAGTGTCCTTCTGAAATAAATGGTTCAACAATATGCACTCAATATATACACTGCTATATTTTGTATGCAACTTTCATTTTATATATTATTATTTTTGTTTAACTGAAATAGTTATTTTCATTATTATTTGATTTAAACATAGTCGTCGACATCTCGCTCGAGTTATTTTAGTTACCGCTGTTTTAGCTAAAACTGTATCCATTTTCTGTAATGAGGGTTCGTTTTCTTGGGCTTCCCATGATTTCTCATTCATAATGTCGTTTTCTACCCACTGGAGGAATACGTACTATATAAGCATTTATAAACAAGAGATTACCGTACCACGTAAACATAATACCGGAAAGGATACAAACATAAATCTTTGTAAAATATTGCTGCTATACTATGTGGAACTAATACTAATTTATAAGTATATTCGTGGCTAACACCGTGGAGGGACGATACTTGGAATGTGGTTGGAATTCCAAATTGATCGCAAAAGACAGTTTATGAATCATTACAATCCCTTCAGGTGACGTGAAGCTCCACACCCTTGTTACTGAGAGAGAGAGAGAGAGAGAGAGAGAGAGAGAGAGAGAGAGAGAGAGAGAGAGAGAGAGAGAGAGAGAGAGAGAGAGAGAGAGAGAGAGAGAGAGAGAGAGAGACAGAGACAGAGAGAGACAGAGAGACAGAGAGACAGAGAGACAGAGACAGACAGAGACAGACAGAGACAGAGAGAGACAGAGAGAGAGAGACAGAGAGAGACAGAGAGAGAGAGAGATAGAGAGAGAGAGAGAGATAGAGAGAGAGAGGGAGAGGGAGAGAGCCTGAGGTTCCTAGAAATCCTCGTTTTTCCTGTTAATACAGTTTTGTATTCTGAGCGCGGGGCAACACAGTTGAGAATGCGGATGTTTGTGTGCTCTAATGTCTGCCATTTTCCCGCGCCGAAAATGCCATGGTAGCTGGTAAGATTTCCCAGAGACGTTGGTGTCATTTTTTTATTTTAAGAAGGGAGAAGTTACACATTATGTGGGAGAAACTAACCACAAATTGGGCCGATAGATCCATTACACATATATTGTTGCGTTTATTCTCAATATTTACCCGTTTAGAAGAGGAATATTTTCCTCTAAATGTTTATATGAATATTTTCTATGTGAATGAATCTTTGAATCTAAATATATTCTGAATTGCAGACGATGAGTCACATTAGCGTGACAAGATATGATATCCAAACCACTCATCAGAACATGAAGAAGTGACCACGTTTGTGTCCAACCTGGACACGACTTGTTAATGGTTCTGGACGGACCGAAACCTCGTCGTTTCTACATGTTCTGACGTGTGGTTTGGATATCATATTCTAAATAGCTCGTGGCACATATTAGGGTTTCAGTAGCACAGTTTGGTTCGTTCTAGAGTCACAACTGAGAATCTTGGGTTCGAATCCAGGGCGATACAAATGATTACACACGTTTCATATCACCTAATGGTTCCTCTATTCACCTAGCAGTAAACAGGTACCAGGGCAATCTGTTCTCTTACAAAGAACGTTGCATTTCGATCGTATGCGTAACATAAGGCCAAAAATTGTCGTATGGAAGCGGCTGGTGAAAGTGACGTACTGTCTCGTTTTCTGATTTGGGTCCTCTGGTGGATTAAGGGAGGACACTTTAAATTTGACCGTTTTCTTGACGTTGTGAAATCTTAGGAGGACGGGCTGTCCAGGGAGTTAGTCAACTGTTGTGGAGTTGCTTACTAAGGAATTGACTAATTCGACCTTGGGGGGGGGGGCACTTCGATATAACTATAATGTATATTCAGGCGATGAGTCACAATAACGAGGCTGAAGTATGTTGACCAGACCACACACTAGAAGGTGAAGGGACGACGACGTTTCGGTCCATCCTGGACCATTCTCAAGTCGATTGTGTATACTATAAAGTATATTCATTCACACGCTGCCTGCGATGAACTGTATCGTGTCGAAAGGCCGACGTACTTAGCTTCGTAATGTATCGGAAGGTCAGCCAGTTTATGTGATTGTCTCACCAGAGGGAAGATAACGCATGTTTACCTATCAATGTTCCCCGTTTCAGTATTGAATGTTTACCTTGCTAGACAACCAGCCAGTGCATCAACCCGTTTAGGCAGTTATCTATCAAGGGTAACATATTGATCTATCTTCCTATCCCTCCAGTGGCATGGTGGAAGAAAACAGAAAATAATTTTAATCATAATAGTTTTGACCGAACACACGCGGGAATACGAGCCCATCCAATTGCGTGTCCGTATGTCCAATATAACCCACATTTGTCAGTTTATATGTGTATATTTTTGGGAACGCTTGGCATGACCCCTTCACTGCTTAACCATCGTATATGCAACTAGAGACATCTGGTGGAAAGCTTGTTAACCATATTATATTTTACATCGTTAAATAGAAAACTTCCTTTTCTTTCATTCCTATTATTTCAGGTTTAATTATTATTTAAATTTTTGTCCGGCTCAATATGTTAGTGTGTGTGGGACGCCCACTGATGCGAGTACAGTTGTTTTTTCTGGTAAAAGTGCCATATGGGAGATGAAACCATCCTATAATAAAAGAAGAAACTTGTGGGGTTGTTATAACACCGAACGTATTACCAGAAACCCACATTAAACAAGTATCATTAGTTTTTTTTTTTTTTTTAGATATATACAAGAGTTGTTACATTCTTGTACAGCCACTAGTACGCGTAGCGTTTCGGGCAGGTCCCTGGAATACGATCCCCGCCGCGAAGAATCGTTGTTACAACCAAGTACACATTTTACTGTTGAGTTAAACAGAGGCTACAGTTAAGGATTTGCGCCCAGTAAATCCTCCCCGGCCAGGATACGAACCCATGACAAAGCGCTCGCGGAACGCAAGGCGAGTGTCTTACCACTACACCACGGAGACTGGTGTCCAGTTGTTGTAACTTGAACAATTCATGAACGGCTTTTTGGAAATCTGAACCAAAAGTCGTTCAGGACGTTTTGTACCACAAAAATCAGCAGGAGAAAATTCCCAAGCATGCCACGAGATTAGTCTCCGAGCTCAGAGGTACGAGATTCGAGAGAATACTAAAAGGGTTCAATCGCACATCACTCTAAGATATAAAATCCAAGATATGAAATATCACCACATGCCAACCTCAGTGAAACAGATAGGGCCAACAAGGACAACCTCTTTAGCATAGTTAATACACAACTTAAGCATCGTCAGAACATGAACATTGTGACAGAGAGAAGTCATAAGACATAAGAACTATGGAGAACGGCCGCAGGGCTCCTGGCACATGCTTGGAGAGGTCCCTTCTCACTCATAAAAAACATAAGCCAATAAGAATACAGGAAACATGAGGACACATGAATAGATGAAACAACAGAAGTCCCCATTGGTCCACGATTGGCATGTCCAATTTCTCAGATGCAAACTAACTTCCCAAATAAACCACAAAGGTATAAATAATTTGTTCGGTTTTAGAGTAGTTAACAGCCGTAATGCACTGAACAGTGAAATAGTAAAGGCAGACTTCAAACCCCATTTGAGGTGTAGATATGAATAAACGCAATAGGATCCGGAACCTATCAACTTTTCTGGACCCTATATACCCGTCTATTATGAGCTTAGAGGTGGGAATTATGAGTCGTAGCTCATCCCCCGCTAATACATCTACGTGAATGTACACATACAGACACACTCAAGAAAGATGAATCGTGAATCAGAGGGGCGCAAAGAGCCATTCAGGATTTTAACAGCGGAAATAAGTTTCGATCAGACAAAAGACATTTCAAGAATCGATGATGGCTACCAGCGACCTTCCTGTCCCTCTCCATAATGTAGGATGGTGGGTCTTGGTTCCCACTTACCAGAAAGCCTGAATTCCCAGAAATTGCATCAGACATTGTAAAGAAGTCAACAATGTTATGCGTGTCAGCAACATAGTGTTCAGAAAACCTTCTCAGCGGTTCCTCGATGAGTGAAGCGTCATGCAATTTAGTCCCACACAAATTAAATATTTTTTCTCATATGTAGCAATCAATTCATCAGCATCACTCGTGTAGTTTGCGAGTCTTTGTGATGAATACGTACAAATATGTGGTAATGGGAATAACTAAGCTATGAACAATGTCAGAAACCAGACAGTAAACGTCACGCTGAATGAGACAATAATTTAAAACATGGATATATTCACAAAATTGCAAATTTCAACTAATATTTGTCAAATAGGTCTCACCTTCGCCGTGAATGGGGCCCAGAATACCATTTTGTTTAAGTTTCTGAAGGATACATGGACGATGACTTATGCCTTATGCAGCTCTAGTTATTCTACTAATATAAGCTTCTGGCATCAGGTTTGGGGATTATGTCTATTCCCAGGTCTTTCTCATCTTGTGATTGAAGAATGTGTCTTCACTTCATCCTATACAACTGTACACGTTTTTGCACTCCTGTTCCAATCGTTGTAATTGTGCATTTGACTGGGTTCGAGCAGCCATTTTTCAGACCAATTCTTAAGTATGTTCAAACAGATTTGGAAATACTCCAGAAGTGGTCTGAAAAATGGCTGCTAGAATTTAACCCAGCCAAATGTAAAGTTATAGGGATTAGAACAGGATTGCGAAGGCCAGTGTATGTACATGTGTTTGTATGTTTGTGTGTTGCTCTTGGATCTACTGGGCAAGCGAGTAATTAAGTAATTAGTGTTTATTACAATTTAAAATTAGGTAATAATGAGGACCATGTGTCCTGGACGTTGGGGCAAGGTCTTGGTCTTCTCCCCGGAGGCACAGAACCTCACGCAGGTGTTGGGGGAGAACCTCACGCAGGTGTTGGGGAGAACCCCACGCAGGTGTTGGGGGAGAAACAGGAGGTAGAGGTATATGTCTTAGGTTCTCAAGGACACATATTACCTTTCCTGGTGATCCGGAGTGGAAGCTTACACTCCTGGGACCAGATTCACGAAGCAGTTACACAAGTACTTACGAACCTGTACATCTTTTCTCAATCTTTGGCGGCTTTCTCGGCAATTATTAAGCAGTTAATGAGCTCCGAAGCACCAGGAGGCTGTTTATAACAATAACAACAGTTGATTGGGGAGTTTTCATGCTTGTAAACTGTTTAATAAATGTAACCAAAGCCGTCAAAGATTGAGGAAAGATGTACACGTTCGTAAGCTCTTGCGTAACTGTTTCGTGAATACGGGTCCTGGTGATCCATAGTGGATCAGGAGTTACATTTTGTCTTAAGTTACATTTCTTTACGATGCATTACACATGTTAATGTAATTATTTCGTGATTCCAATTCCTGATATTTTCAATTTTTAAAAGTTTCCAAGCTGAACTAGCGTATAAGGAATAGTTAACAAATATAAAGCACTGGTATAATTCCTAAGTTGATTTTTCTTCTATCCTAGCAAAATCTGTCAACTGTTGAAAATATTGCAGAGCAAATTTAAGTTTGCTATTCGAACAACAGAGTTCGAAATCCTGAGTCTCGTAATACTGGCCGTTGTATCGTGCGTGCGTAAATACAGAACTGTTGAGAATAGAATTTCAAAGAACTTCATTAGGTGCGAAATTAGTGTGTATTAGTGGCTTTATGTATTTTGCATTTCTTGCCTACGAATTGTCCACTGTATCAAATGTATGTATTTTTACTTAAATATAATATTATTGTTAATTATCATTAGTAGTAGTAGTAGTAGTAGTAGTAGTAGTAGTAGTAGTAGTAGTAGTAGTAGTAGTAGTAGTAGTAGTAGTAGTAGTAGTATAAATTACAGAACCGACTGAACCACTGTTCTTCCACACACAACCTTGTATGAAACGAGAATTAAAAACGCAATACTGGTACTATGGTTAGTGGAGGAGGCAGTGGAGGGAACACGTCCAATAGAGTGCTCCTGTCCTCCTGGCGACCAATACTATGTGTGTTGTGACTGTGGAGGAAACTGAACTGTGAACCGTGTTCATCTGAATAGCACCGCGACACAGATAAGAAATAAATTGGATTTTTCAAAACGGTGCAACAAGATCAATGGATGAACACAAATGTTGGAATGATAAACAAAAGTTATCTCCCGCGGTGGAAATTATTCCAGTGTATAAAGGAAAAGTTTGCATGAGGAAGTAATCCAAAAAATAAGACAGAAAAATAATCACGAGAAAAGTAATCCAATGTGACAACGAAATTCCAGGCAAGAAATTAATTCCATTCCAATACCTGCAACTGTAGGACAGACGAAGAATATGGCAGACAGTGGCTCCCTCCACAGGACCTCCACAGGACCTCCACAGGACCTCCACAGGATGCCTGGGGTGTGTCCAGCCACACAGCCAGCAGGTCCACCAGGCTGTACACAGGACTCCGGCCACGAGACGCAGCCTGGGAGAATAATCTGTGTTTACAACATGATGGTGGTTATCCCAGTGATCTAGACACTCCACAAGTAATGGTAGGTATAGTTAGCAGGCAATCACAAGTTTCTCAGGTCCTAACATGGCCATATTGTATGTGTGTGTGCTATTCTCTCTCTCTCTCTCTCTCTCTCTCTCTCTCTCTCTCTCTCTCTCTCTCTCTCTCTCTCTCTCTCTCAGGACCATCGTCATCTTTCCGACCACAGTATAAAAATTAACCTTCCCCTGTCTAATAAAAGTCACTGGGATTCTTGAAATCGCCAATTCCTGGGTTCTTGACTCCGCTGGAGAGAGGGGGAGGGTAGATAGAAAGCATGAAGGAAACGGAAGGATAGAGGAGAGTTAAGGAAAGGGAGAAGAGGTGGTGTGCTAAGTATCCCTTGTATGGCGGGATACAGCGGGATACAGCACGGTTAATCTATGATTTATGACAACGTTTACCTCACCCTGGACAGTAACCGGCTACAGATACCGGAGGGTTAGGACGGGAGGCGGTGAGGGGTCGTGGACAGGGAGAGAGGAGGGGGATAGTGGTGGTGCTACGAAGCATATTACCCGTCTCCCCTTCCCAAATGTTGCCCCTTCTCCTTGCCCCCTTTCGCTGTCCCCTCACTCCGTCCCATCCCTGGTACCCCCACACTCCCTTCGCTCCCGTAACTCCCCCCAACCTCCCCTGTTGTTACCTGCAGCGGTCAACATTAATGCCACATTTTCTCCGCCATAACTCAGGTTGTTATGAAGGGTCGAGGACGTTAATGAGAAATTAAAATAGTTTATCAACCACTCTTATTAGAGAAAATATGTGGCAACTCTAATTTTGACCTCATGTGTTCTTCTCTAATAATCGTCCACCTCTTGCTGTTTTCTCTCATTGAAATGTATGAATGCAATTCACTGGACAATGCAAACTGCACTACAGAATGGCGCCTGAGTTGTTATGTGACTGTCACGTCTTGTATAATATAATGGAAGTTCTGAAATCTTTATTTACTTGCGTAGACATCAAAGTGCCTTGGTGTAATCCATACAGAACAGATAAGTGGGTTTTTTGCTTTTGTTTTTCGCCATGTGGTCTAGGGTTTTTTTTTCTGATGCTCAGCAAATTGATTCAGACACTTACAGGTTTTATTTATATATTCACAAGCGCTTTAATATATTTTCTTCATTGTTGTGGTCTTTTGCATATTATGAATGAATATATTTGTGTATATAAATATATCCATACAAATAAATATATATTTATATGTGTGTGTGTGTGTGTGTGTGTGTGTGTGTGTGTGTGTGTGTGTGTGTGTGTGTGTGTGTTTACATATATATTTTTAATCGAGTATCTCAGCTTTTACGTTTTCTTTAATTCCACGTTGTTAAATATTTGTGAACCGTTTGGGTTCTGTGCACAAACCGTCCGCTGGTCGGATGATATACTCAAGAGACTTGCCTTTATAATATTTCTGGAACATTATTGTTTTTCGTGCGGGGCGGACTGACCTTGATAGCCTTGTTATATTGGCTTGCTCTGTTATATCACGGCTTGTCCTGACCTTCAATAAAGACCTGCTCTTACCTACCCTCATATCAAGTCTTGTTCAGACTTGTTCTCATATCAAGTCTTGGTCTAACCTGTCCTCCTATCAAAGGCTTGTCCTGACATGTTCTTTTATCAAGCCCTGCACTGACCTCTCCTCGTATCATAGTTCCTATGTATACATACCACAAGAAAGTATTTTGCGTTTTCTGTCTGATTTTACTTGAATTCTCATGTTTTTTGTGCTCTGTATAAATTCATTATACAGAGCACAAATAAATTCATAAACTTTACTTTTATATAAACAAGGCTCAGATGATAATATTAACTGATAAGGCTGTCAATAACATATAGATATGCAGTAATACAACACAAATTCTATTATATATCAAATTTGCAATGTCTTGAGAACGCTTTTAAATATTGCAAACACTTAATTATTGAAAACTCTAAAATATTTCAAATTCCTTTGAAGCTACAGCGATCCATTCGCCGAAAGAGTATTTAAATAAACATTAGAAATAAAGAGAGGTGTTATTGGGCTACTACCTTGAGGTTACCTTGAGGTGCTTCCGGGGCTTAGCGTCCCCGCGGCCCGGTCGTCGACTAGGCCTAAACGATAGAAATGTCACAAAACGATGCTAAACGATAGAAATATCACAAAAGTAATTCGCCAAGTAACCTCTATTGCAGTTATACTTCAGCATACAGGACTCAGGGCCAGTTATACTCCAGTAGGCAGCACTCTCGGGTAGATATACTTCAGCAGGCATATATCCTGATGCTTGCTGGATATATTGGGACGTTATCCTGCTGGATATATTGGCACCCTTGGGAAGTTTTTAATCTAAATTAATTGCATTCATGGAACAGCCATGTCCCAATTTTGTTCTCTTACTTTTTTTGCCCCTATTATGATCATTACCGCCTTGAGACTCCCTCACCCTCCCTGTCACATAATGTTGCCATATCCTGCACATGCGTGCCTTATAATGGTGCAATATCCTGGGACGGCGTTTCTCATGTTGTAATGTTGCCTCATGTGGCGCATGGATGCCACGTAATGGGGGAAGGGATGAGAGGAAGACGTGGATATTGGAGAGGAAGAACTAGACAGGAAGAAGAAATGAACAAAAGAGGGAATTGGCAGGAGGGAAGAAGAAGAAATTGACAGGGAGAGGAATGTAAAAAGAGGCAGAATAGAGGTGTAGACAACGTAGACACACAGCCCATGATGAACAAGGTTTATTCCTTTCCTCCCCTTCCCTCTTTCTCCTATTCTCATATTTCCCTCTATCACTCATAACATATTTGTCTCTCCTTGTCTCTTTATCCCTCCCTCCCTCCTTCCTTTCCTTCATTTTACGTCTTTCCTTCTTATCCTTCTCTAACCTCTTTCCCCCCCTCTCTATCATGCTATCCGCGTCTCTCTATCCCTCCTCCCCTGCCAACACCAACCCAGCTAATCCACTTAAGAAGCAGAACACTCTACAATCTACTTTATATTACCCACCTTGGAAATGTATAGATAAGATTATCACAAACTGGAGCTTATGTCCACATTAAACCACAGCTCTGAATTATGTGCATCTGGGAGGGGAGCTGAATTGGACCACCATCAAAAGCAGACATGAACTGGGGAAGTAATGCGTAAGGTGGCGTGCGTGGCGTACCGTCATGCGGTGTTGGAGTATGGTACAGTGTGAGTTGGCGTCAGTGTGGTGCCGTCTTGTGTAAGTGGAGTGCGGTAGAGAACTAATTAAAGTTTGTGCGGTACCATAGAGGTGCGGACGACGTGAGGGAGATTCTGTTGTGTTCGAAAAGAATAAGTTATTTCAAGGTTCAAGTGTGGTAGCTCAGCTTAGCTTCAAGTGAACCACGTACTTGGGTGGGAGGATTTGAGTGGATGAGGTCCATTAGGTTGAAATATGGCAATTTTCGTTCGGATCAGCGTGAGGAAGGTATGACTGACCAACCCGTCCTCGACTCAAGTCCATTACATCCAGCAGTCGACCCCACAGACGCATTCATAAATTTTGACATGCTGTTCATTCAAGACGGGAATTTTCTCAAATATATATTAATATTATAATATAGTAGCATATTGTACATATATTGCCATAGATTAGGTTAGGTTAGTTATTTAGGTTCTGTTGGCGATTATTTGTTTTTGTAGTACGTGGGTGAAGCATTTATAGCGTTGTGGTTCGAACAAAATTCGTCAGTGAAGCACTTGTTCCGGAAATGTTCAAACGTCAACAGTTGTGAGTCGTGTGTAAACCGCTCTTTATTGATAAACAGGGGTTTGGCGGGTGGATGGAATCACTTTTGGGTCTTTGTTTGGAGGACGGGCTGGACTGACTTACAGTAGCTTGAAGGAGACCGTGTTGGCGAGGTGGCAAGTGGGGATTGTAGAGAGTGAGGTACAAGGAAGAATTAAAGTGAGCAGCGCACCTTCGTACGACGTGCCAGGTAAGTCCACTACGGGGTCACCATAGCCCATGCTACTTGGAACTTGTTCCGAGTAGCTGAATCTATCGGTTCGAAGGTAAGAACCTGAATCACGGTTCGTACCTTCGTACGAACCGTGACGCCCAGCCAACGTAACCAAGAAGCACTTTTTACTACTGCTACCTTAATACCCGTTGGCAACAACGAAAAAAATGTTGTTCTACCTTGATAGCATTGAAGTACCAAATTATACGAGTTAAAACATAACAGTTCATGTACGGTTCGTATCCCATTGGGCCAAAAACGTTGATAAGACATTGAATCAACGTTGATAACGTCACTTCTACGTTGTTTTAACGTTGCCCCAAAACTTGTTTACTTGGGGTGCCTTGACCCCGACGGCCAACCATCTCTACCGTACCCTGGACTTGCTTTGAAGTATTCTGTCATCATAAGATGAAAGGCTCGACTTGTATCACGCCAACATGTAATTTCCCGTTCATAACACTCCAATTTTAGAGCGCAGAATAACTTTTTTGGTCTTCCAAAACTGCGGTAATACAGACAAAAGAAATGTACAGTTAAAAGTAACTTCTTAAGTCGTTTTTTTAAGTATTTGTTTGTCAATTAATTTTATTGACTCGAATGAACCATAATGGTTGAAAAAATGGAATTTATTGTTACAGTGATTGGTTTTATTATGCATTAACAGGACAACATACAATTGTGGTCTCGTTCATGCATGCCTAAACACAATCAAAACAATAACAAACAAGCAATTGAAAATATACTATGGAAAAAATTGTATTAAAAATCCGGACACCGACATTTTTCCAGTCGTCTGGAACCCCATTTTTCTCCTCGGATAGTGAAGGGGGGAAAGGGGGTGTTCGATCACCATCCCCAGGCTGTGAGGGGAAGGGGAGGCGTTCACCATCCTCGGGTGGTGAAGGCACTGGCTCCATCGCCAACTTTGCGTGTTTCACAGTGATTGAAGTTTCGAACCAAGGTAGCCATCATACCAAGTAGTTCAAGGACACCACCTCGAAGTGGTTGCTGGGGGGTCAATATTGTGAGACAGAGACAGAGAGAGAGAGAGAGAGAGAGAGAGAGAGAGAGAGAGAGAGAGAGAGAGAGAGAGAGAGAGAGAGAGAGAGAGAGAGAGAGACAGACAGACAGACAGACAGACAGACAGACAGACAGACAGACAGACAGAGGGAGAGAGAGAGAGCTATCAGCTTTCTCTCCAGGTACTGAGAAATGTTCTGGGTATGAGAAATAGCACACTAGACTCTGGTAGCACCCTGGAGTAAGATCACTTAGGATGAGTACAACTAGACGGGCACATCTAGCTGAGTATAACTGAGTACAATTAATTACAACTAGAGTACAACTGAATACGACTAATTAAGTAAAACTACGCGAGTTCAATTAGTTGAGGACAACTACGTGAGAGCAGTTAGTTGTGAACAATTGACTAGTCTCAGCTCACTTCACACAAACTTTCCAACTTTCAACTTTCAACTTCACAACTCGACGGTTGCTAACTACCCCATCATCTAGTTCCCAATTTCAGCCCATTTCCTAATCACAGCTCACTAATTCGTTTCAGTTCTTTACCTAATCTCAGCTGAAACCCCAACTTCAGTTCGTAATCTAATCTCAGCCCACAAGACAGTTTCAGAACACAACCAAATATCAGCTTTCAACCCAGCCTTACCAGAATTTTTCTAACCTTTTCAGCTCTTCCAGCTAGAGTTCCACTTACCACCTCACCTGCCTTAATATTCCGTGTTCCCTTTTCTTCCCTTCACTGCGAATCTCGGCTCAATACCCCGATAATGGTAAAAAATAATAATATATTTTCCTTGTCACGTCACGTAGTCCACAGCACAACAGAGGCTCATGATGGCTGTTTTCGATTTATTTTCTCTAATGATTTTGATTATGATGGATAATGTTGTGATGTTGCAAGTCATTACTGGCGTTGGTGGGTGAGAAGGTGGAAGGGAAGTGGAAGAGGAAATGGAGGTGAAGGGGAGAGGAGGGAGAGGGGTAGAGAGAGAGGTGTAAAAGAAAGGGGGATCTAGAGAGAGTGGAGGGAGGGAGGGGGAGCCTGAAGGATTTTTTTGGAGGGGTAAGAGGGTGGAGTATAGGTACAAGTGTTGGAGAATAGGGTTTGTGTTAAATATATGTAGTACATATGGGAAATAAATAGGTCGAAAATTATTAGACAGTTGATAATTAGAAAAGACAGGGGTCCGAGATCTAACAGCTCGATCCTGCAGGCATAAATAGCAAATTCACACACACACACACACACACACACACACACACATACACACACACACACACACACACACACACACACACACACACACACACACACACACACACACACACACACACACACACACACACACACACACACACACACGCAAACAGACACACATACATACACATGCTTGAGCAAACACACACACACAGGATGGATCCTGCAAAAACTGTCTACCAGGTACATATTTACTGCTCGGTGAACAGAGGCATCAGGTAAAAGAAGCGCTGTCCATTTGTTTCTGCCTCGGTCTGGAATCGAATCCGGATTGAATTTTCTGCTTGAGTATATGCATATGTATGCGTGAATTTAACTAAATGTTAACTGCTCCCCCCCCCCCACCTTCTCCATTTATTTATATCCATTTCATTGTCACTTTGTCCTAGAGGCCTTTCTAACTTATCTTTTCCTCTTAGTTTTCTTAGCGATTTGGTCTGGGTTAGTCTTGGCCAGGGAGGACTGAACAGGGGTCAGTTATTAGGCATTCGTTTCTGTTCACCCAGTGGTAATTTGGTACCTTGTTGTTAATCGATTGGCTAGTCGTGTTCCCGGAAAAACTAAACAGAATGGGTAAGGCTTACTATGAGCTATGGGAAGGCTCAGCTCCCAACCTGGTAACAGGAATCAGAAGTCGTCTGTTCCTGTACTCATCTCTGAAAAAGAAATTTGTGAAAAATGTTTTGAAAGCAATTTAGTTTAGAGTCTTGAAGACAATGCCGATTTAATATTTGAAGCTCCGTACTCATACATGACTTTTTAATAATATATTTAGTGAGCACAGTGCTCTTTGCTGTACTTTCGAAAGTTTACGATCTGCAAGTAATAAGAAAACTTCTTCTACCACACCAAAATAAACTTCCAATATTAATTGTAAAAATCTGAAGATGTAAGAATGGTCTTATTTTTGTATTCAGTTGAGCAGCCGCTCTGGCGCTAAGCTGGAAACAGCCTCAAATTGACTGTTCAAAAGTAATAAAACAATTCCTGATTCGAAGACATTCTAAACGTATTTCCATTAAAATAAAATACTAATAATAGCATTATTTCGCTATTATGCGTATTGTTACACGATATATATCAACTTTAATTCACAATTTTCGCAGGAGTTCAGGCACGTTGCGGAAATTTAACGTTTTCTTCGTTATATTGGGTAAGAGAAAATCGTTTAGTGACTTAATGTTATGGAGCATTGATAGTTTAATGCCAGTTTTGGGTCCAAATAAATTACATCATTTCGTATTGTTTGGTGAACAATGTTGCTGGCTGTTTGATCTTTCAGGACCTTGCTGGTTTGTTCTTTCTTGCTTTGCTGACTCGTTCCCCCTCTTGCTTTGCTGACTCGTTCCCCCTCTTGCTTTGCTGACGTTTAAGGAGTCACTGAGTCCGAGGGATGAGGCCGCAGAGTAAAAAAAACACCTGGACCCGGGGCAGGAGCCTCGGAGAGTGCATTAGTGGTGTGTTGTGTATTAATGGCTGCGTTCTACCTTCCACTTAATCAAATGGTTTGGCCTAAATCCCTTTATTGATTTTGGTCGAGAACACACCCAGATGGTTAGGACGGACAGAGGGGAAGAAGGAACGAAAAGGCGACCAAAGCAAAGACGCAGAGGACAAGCAAAGTTGAGAAGGGAAGTACAATAGACAGGAAAGATAGACGGAAGGAGACAGACGGACACAAGCTCAAATGGAAGATGGAAGAAACAGAAATAGACAGAAAGAATGAATGACAGATCATAGGACGTATGGGACAATGGAGAGACGAAAAATGTCATACAAACTGAATTCTCTCTTGTGAATCTCCTCGCCTCTTAGAACCAATTATCAATTCCAGTTACAATTAACCTATTGTAGGAATAGCTATGGATATTGAAACTAGTTCTACATAATTATATATATATATTATATACTAATGGCACATTATAAAATAAAGGATATATTATCAATATTAGAGTAGGATTACAGTTGTTAATTTATACATTATATATATATATATATATATATATATATATATATATATATATATATATATATATATATATATATATATATATATATATATATATATATATATATATATATATATATATATATATATATATATATATATATATATATATATATATATATTTGGTGTATACTGGCAGCAGGTTTTCTTTTAAACATGTCTCGTTGAATATGACCGCATATTCAGTATTTACTATCTTCTGGTTTAGGGCTTCTACTCCTCTAACTATTTTCCTAGCATCAGGGCTTAGCTGAAAGAGGAGTTCTCCAAAACTCATTTTCGTTATTTCAAGGTGAAGAAAAAAGTGAATTACTATAGAATGTATTACACTTATTTATACAATTTATACAACTTATATAATATATTATATATATACTGACTCAACTTCCGAGAGAATACGACTTGATATTCCGTGTCCCAGCATAAGTCCACGTTAAACACACTGTACAGGAGTTTGAATTACTGCACGGTCATTAGTCATCATGCAACCCCGATCCTTGCCAACGTAATCACCTCATGATACGTCAACTTTTGTCTCAGTGGTTCACATCGCTGGACATATCTACATCCTCTGATCCCCCTATTTGACCTACCTACATCCGGGGCGATTTCACTTGGTCCATCTTTCATCTCTTTGACATGTCCATTTCTTTCATCTACACTTGACCTGTTTATATCTGCTCGTCGAGGATAAGTCATTGAAACTAGAAAAAAAAAACACATTCAACGCATCAGACGCTTCAGTTGTTAGCATATTGTGCTAACATTAACATTATGTTTGTAAATCAACTATGTATGTACTTTTCCTGAATAAAAATTTATTTATTATTATTTATTTATTTATTTAGGAACGGGATTTAAGTTTGCGAAACGCATTATTCACGGCTTGTAATGAAAGTCATTTCTTTTCGTCAATTAACATATTCAAGAGCTCAGCTGAAGATGCTCTATGACTCTTTTTGCCAGTTAATAAATATACATAACTAATCGCCACCATTAATTTGCTTATTTCGCACTAAACAACTAAACAAAAGGCATTCCTTATAACATAGAAAACTGCAATACCCCTTCACCTTGACCTAATATTTCTGATCACCGAAAAAGAGAGAAAAGAGAAAATATAAGCAAATATAAGATAAAGTTTGGGCGAAGAGGGGAGGAGGGTAAGTGGGAAGTGATGAAAGAAGTAAAGAATAATGGAGAAGCTCACGTCATCAAGACACAAGAAATAGGTTAGTGGGTTATTGTCTTGCTAAGCTTAATTACCTCATTGTTGAGTGGTGTAAAACTGAGGACTAGGTTCATGAGGGGTAAGGGGTGAGGCGTGAGGGGAAGAGATACTTAGGAGGAGAATGAGAGAGGCAGTTACAGCCCCGCTCCTGTGCCAGGTAAGTCCACTACGGGCTCACCATAGCCTGTGCTACTTGGAACTTTTTTCCCTAGAAGCTGAATTTTAAACAACAGAGGGTTTGGAGGTGAAAAAAGTGCCTCCTGTCTTCAAGCAATGCTCGTCCAAGCTGCGGACATCCCCCACGGTGCATTCATCAATTTAAACATACTGTTTAATTAAAATAAGAAATTTCATGTTTAAATCATTAATATATATTATAATTTTGTGTATAGTTAGGCCTAGACTCTCATGATGTTCGCATCATGAGAGTCTCGAACCTCCGATCAAAGACAAATCACTCTGAGGACGGTTCGTGTGTGGTTGTGTCAGCGCGTCCTCTAAACAAAGGCCCCAAAGTCGATTCCATGCACCCGCCAAACCCCCTGTTTATGAATGAAAACGGTTTACACACGCAACCTGTCCTCAGAACTAAGTCCATTCTATTCAGCGGTCGACCCCAAAGACGCATTCATTAATTTTAATATGCTGTTCATTCAAAACGGAAATTTTCTTAAATATAAATTATTATTATAATATATTAGCATATTGTGCATAAATAGGCATAGGTTAGGTTATGTTTGGTGTTTAGGTTCGATCGGCGATTATTTGTATTTGTATTACGTGGGTTACAGCGTTGCGGTTCAAACAAAATTCGTTAGTGAAGCACTTGTTCCGGAAGTGTTCGAACGTCATAAGTTGTGAGTCGTGTGTAAATCGTTTTTCATTCATAAACAGGGGGTTTGGTGGGTGCATGGAATGGACTTTGGCTTTTGTTGACGAGTACGGGCTGAGTTATGAATGAAAAACGGTTTACACACGTCTCACAATTGATGACGTTCGATCATTTCTCGAACAGTGCTTCGCTGACGACCTCTGTTCGAACCACAACTCTGAAAATACTTCACCCACGTACTTCGAATATAAAAATTATGAGAACAAACCAGACCACCACGATAAACTAGCAGGTATACTTTAATCCTTGTCATAATCCACGAGTAAAGAAAACTCTCAATATATATGCACCGAGAAATGGAGTATATCAATCGATGTGCATATCCTTTCGATCGAAGCTAACTGGTTGCAAGGTTTATGGCCCCGCTGGACGATCCTGAATTATATTCAGATCCTGAATTATATTCAGGTCCTGAATTATATTCAGGTCCTGAATTATATTCAGGTCCTGAATTATATTCAGGTCCTGAATTATATTCAGGTCCTGAATTATATTCAGGTCCTGAATTATATTCAGGTCCTGAATTATATTCAGGTCCTGAATTATATTCAGGACTAAAGTATTCTTGTTGGTAGGTCGTAAGCTATTGTGGTGGCCTTAATAACCCTCCAGAGGCTGATATGTCTTGAACCCAACATCAAACTAAAAAAAAAAAAATCGATATATTTTCATCTCTTCTCGGAAAGCCCCCTAAAAAAATTGCAGAGAATCGCTGAATTTAAGATTAGGTGATCAGGAAGCGCAGTAGCTCGCTGGTGAACCCAATCGATTGACTTAACACATATTCACAGGAACGTTGCTGGAGAACGACCTGTAGGACGAAAACATCGTAAAGAAGCTTACTGCATGCCCGATTTACGATGGAGTGTAATTACCATGGACCGATCGATTGATGACAGTACGAGGCGCGGACACTGACCCTTACTACTGCCAGGGTCGGCCAGGATGGTAGGAAAACAGGATTCTCATGCAGGCGATGAGTTACAATAACGTGGCTGAAGAATGTTGACCAGACCACACACAAGAAGGTGAAGGGACGACGACGTTTCGGTCCGTCCTGGACCATTCTCAGAATCGACCTTCACACTAGAAGGTGAAGGGACGACGACGTTTCGGCCCGTCCTGGACCATTCTCAAGTCGATTGTCACAATCGACTTGAGAATGGTCCAGAACGGACCGAAACGTCGTCGTTCCTTCACCTTCTAGTGTGTGTGGTCTGTTCAGGATTCTCATACTGTCTCTGACAATTTGCAGCGATAAACATTCTTTCGTCGACATCGATTATATTTTATATTTATAAATTTTATATTTGTTGATATTACAGTACACAGAAATGTACAATTTAAAAATATGTTACTAATTTGAGTGCACTATTTACTAGATGACTAATTTAGTCCTCTTTTCTGTGGGATATACAGTAATCTATTTTTTATTTTAAGTATGAGCTGTGTCATATAGGGAATACGTTTTGCTCAGTTATAAATCTGACATACAGTAATCTGCACACCTCATCGCAAATAATCCTATCTAAATGCCCATTGGTAACAATTTCTTGAGCTTCTAGGAGTAAAATATCCAATATATATACAGCGAGGAAAAGGTCGGAATACATATATCGAGAGGCATACCCTTTTATCTATGTATATACACTGAGAATATACGCTGAAGTATATTTGCTGGTTAGTAAGTTATTGAGGGGGCTCTAAATATCTGCCAACAGCAAATGAAACTGAATAACGTTGTGTGTAAAATTCACGAGGAACTCACAATATCTCTCTCTCTCTCTCTCTCTCTCTCTCTCTCTCTCTCTCTCTCTCTCTCTCTCTCTCTCTCTCTCTCTCTCTCTCTCTCTCTCTCTCTCTCTCTCTCGCTTCGTTGAAATATTCGTCCACCTAATTATGGGGATTGGTTTGGTTGCCCTATCAACCTCGGGAGGGCAAGGCCTCCCCCTATACCATACTGGCCAGCCAGCAACAATACTTCCCCTCTGAACACAGTCCATTACTGATGTAAACTCTCAATGTATATACACCTATATACGGGAAACTTCCCTCGGTGTATATACATCCTCTGGTGAAGTGGTGGCTTAGAGTGCAGGTGCCATTCGCTCGAGCACTCTGCGTGCCGACTATTACCACTCTACCTGGAATCCATTACAAAGTTCTGGGTTAAAAATAGAAAATGGAAGATACATTCAGACATTGAGACTCGCACTCACTCTTGCGTATACAAACACGCACTTGACACCGACTGATGGATCAAAGTGAATAAATACAGGAGGGGAACAGGTAAGCATGCAGTGGCCTGTAGCACAGTAGTCTACGACCTCGGTTCACAACCTAGCACCCTCCCTGTCATTTGGCAGAAAATAGGTACCTGGTAGTGCAACAATTGATGTGGGTTGCAGCCTTGGGAAGATAATAAGTCTTGGGTAGTGGATCCCAAGGTGGATGGGTGGAAGACCTTCAAGGAGTTCATGGGTCTAATACAGTGTATTGTATTGAGTGTGTTGAACTGAATGTCTTCTGTTACCTTTTGCATGCAGGTTTAAGTGAGAATAACAGTAACATATGATATATGAACGTGTGAATTTGTGGCATCAATAGCTACTGTAAGGTTTGCTAGTTCAATTTATTTTGTTGTTGGGCCTACAGGTGAGGACGTGGTTGTAGGGTTCTTAAATGAAAATGTGTTTGTAAGGAGTCTATAGGTTAGAACGTGGTTTTAAAATAAAAAAGTGAAATGAGGTTTAAAGAGTCTAAACCAACCGGTTTATATTAAGAGACTCGTAGTGTCAGATGCTGGTGTATGTATGTTTGATGGAGTCATGTAGAGTCTACTCTCATGGCGGGGACACGAAGTATTCATGTTTGATTATCCATTCTGACGATATAGTTTAATTATTATAAAACTACATGCATGTTCCAGTGACACAAAGTAGTTAGTTCCCGCAGCCAACACAGTGATATTTTTCTCCCTCGAGTCAGTTCCGAGTAACAGCCAAATTCACAGTTAATTGACTCATTTGGGGGGAGTAAAGAGAGGGGGGATTTCTAAGACGATGAGTCACCGCCATACCTCTCTTTCTCTCTCCAGTACCTGCTTGACTCAGCGTTCATGGCCAGTGAAGAGAATCGATCGAGGAAATTACGCACTCAAACTCGAAATCGTCTTCTGCTGTCCAGGCAGCCAGTTACACCATTACCCCGGGTCTCGAGTCGATGACCGGAGGCCATCACATGTATTCACGTATACACACACACACACACACACACACACACACACACACACACACACACACACGCACACACACACACACACACACACACACACACACACACACACACACACACACACACACACACACACACACACACACACAGGTATGCCTCCAGACTTGTCCCAGAACTGAGAGATATGAGCTACGAGGAAAGGCTACGGGAGCTAAACTTCACATCCTTGGAAGACAGAAGGGTAAGGTAAGACATGATAACCACCTACAAAATTCTCAGGGGAATTGACAGGGGTGGACAAAGACAAACTATTTAGCACGGGTGGAACACGAACAAGGGGACACAGGTGGAAACTTAGTACCCAAATGAGTCATAGAGACATTAGAAATAATTTTGTCAGTGGCAAAGAAGTTAACAAATAAAATGCATTAAGCAGTGATGTGGTGGAGACAGACTCCATACACAGTTTCAAATGCATTTGTAATTTTAACTGAGAACCTTTAACCATAGTGCTAGGAAATAATCAGTGATGTCCTAGCAGTAGAGATGGAGATTTATAATTCATTCTATTGTCCCACCTGTTAATACACTGTTAGTGCTATTGATAGATCAGTTGATATCATGGTAAATCTATTGCTCTACCTGTTACTTGTGATACATTTACTTGTGCGTCTGCTCCAACCTTAATAGATTTCCTAGAGTACGTCTAGATCTGCTAACACCTTGTTGGACTTACTACAGTCCATTTTTTACTACGGTTTCTGATATTGGTACTGCTGCTACTGCTGCTGAGTCGTCTGTAACCTCTACTGCTGCTGCCTCTGTTGTGAGAGTCTTCTTTTGGTTCCATTCCTGGGAACCTCCTTAATCCCTGATGTAACATCAGTACAATGTTGCATCAAGCGGCAGCATTAATCTTTTTTTGATACGTATGTCATAGATGAAAAATAAGTCTCTCTCTCTCTCTCTCTCTCTCTCTCTCTCTCTCTCTCTCTCTCTCTCTCTCTCTCTCTCTCTCTCTCTCTCTCTCTCTCTCTCTCTCTCTCTCTCTCTCTCTCTCTCTCTCTGAGTATTTCAGATTGTCATCAAAATAACAAGGTCGCGATTATTTTCAGGAAACAATTTGTCCTCTAATTACTTCTTTGTTTATGTGAAATTAAAGCCATAAATCTGCCATAGGTACCATCATTATCATGTTATATTCTTGTATTATATACTAATTACCATTTTTGCTAATATATATATATATATATATATATATATATATATATATATATATATATATATATATATATATATATATATATATATATATATATATGACAGTGTCAGACCACGAAGGAAGAATTGAAACTGGAATTTCCTTAAGTACTTTCGTATTTAATAATACATCTTCATAAGGGTTCACCCTTCTGAAGATGTATTATTAATTACGAAAGTATTTAATAATGCATTTTTCATCACGTGTTAATTTTCGTGATTTAAACACACACACACAAAAACACACACACACTCACACACACACACACACACACACACACACACACACACACACACACACACACACACACACACACACACACACACACACACACACACACACACACACTTAGCCACACACATCCCCCTTAGCTCAGAAACGTCTCCTTCTTCTATTGCGAAGACCTCCTGCAACATTATGTTGAGTTTTTACACCCTTCTCTGTCGTTCTCAGTGAATGAGTCATGTTGTATCCTGAGCTTCATGACTTATTCCTTAACAGGTGTTTTTCTCCTTATGTAACTGTGAAGTAATTTGGGCTGGGGCTTTGTTTTGCCTGCATTGTAATTTCCAAGCTTCTTTTCAGCTTGAAGAAGTCCATTATTTCCTGTAGGGACTTCACCCCTGAGTTCTGTCTCTTATTGTATTGTTGACAAATTGTCTATCGTCTCCTCATACTTTTACTTGCTGCCTTTTTTTTGTTCGCCTGTTGTGTTTGTTTTTGTGTAAGAGAGTGTGTCCATATGTATCTATGTGTGTGTATGTGTGTACATGCTAATACATGTCACCGTAGCTCACGTAACAGTGACGGATAAGGTAAAAAATATATTTCAAACTTATTTCGAGGAAAATATCAATATCCAACCCTCAAATATTCCTCAGACAATCTGATATGCTGATCAGTGAGCACGCCATATTCTCTCTCTCTCTCTCTCTCTCTCTCTCTCTCTCTCTCTCTCTCTCTCTCTCTCTCTCTCTCTCTCTCTCTCTCTCTCTCTCTCTCTCTCTCTCTCTCTCTCTCTGTTGCTTTGTGTAAATAACATACTCATGAGTCAAATGAAACAATTTAGTTAAGTATACATTCACTGTATGTTCTTCAACACTCATTATCCTGGAACACGATACTCGCATCATTGTTGCCTGAGCCAAACACGCGCTCTCATAGTTAGGTTTACAATGTGCAATAAAGCTTAAGTAAAGCTACAAGTCAAACCTCACGAGAGGGAGAGAGAGAGAGAGAGAGAGAGAGAGAGAGAGAGAGACGCTCTTTACTCAGGGTAAAAATATTTAATACAAGTCCGTCACAACGTGGCCTCGTTATTACCGGAACTGCCTCTAACGGATAAAGTTTCATTGCAATAAAAATTACTTTGCTCATTATTGTGGTTGTTTGTTTAGATGGGGAGGGAAGTGTGTGTATTACACTATTAGTTTACATATGTAAATAATGTTATTAGTGTAATAGGTTTTATGTAAACAGTGTTATATTAAATAATTTATGAATAATTCGTTTTGTCGGGGGATAGGAAGCTTATATATATATATATATATATATATATATATATATATATATATATATATATATATATATATATATATATATATATATATATATATATATATATATATATATATATATCTGTTCTTCTGGCTGCTTTCGTTCTCGTTACAAGGTCATTCAGTCCAGTTTCTGTGTCAGCCCTGGATCTTGAAGGGGGTAGAGTGCAATTATATATTTCCAGTTAATACATAATTACACTCTACCCACTTCAAGACCTCCGGCCATAACAGAGGCTGGACCGAATGACCCTGCAACAGGAACGGAAGCAGCCAAAAGAACTTAAGTTGCCAGCATGTCACACTCTATGTTCATACATTTAATACGTTATATATCAAATATATATATCAAAGTCCCTCCAAAGGTCGAACTACTGACCCTCCCCCATGATGCAACCCCCACAATAAATAGTTAGCTAACTCCCGGGTGCCTATTTTCTACAACGTGAACAGAGACATTAGCAGACCCATTTCTGGGTCCTCGATTGTTAGTCGCGAACGAAGCCAACTGTACTACGATACCCTTAACAGTAACTTAACTTCACAGTATTAAACAGTGTTATATAAACAGTGTTATGTAAATTGGGTTATATAAAGACTGTTTACATATGTAAACAGATGATGTTTGCCTGTATCGTAGTGAGTGAGGAATACGTGAGCTGATGGAGTGAGAAGATTACTGTAGCAGGTTAAAGGAGGAACGGGAGAAGAGAACAGGAATCGTGAACAACAGAATGCAACAATGCAACCGATACTTTGCTTATTGCATTATCAATCGTTTAAACAAACAATTATCAATGCAACAATCAAACGATACTTTATACAGTAGGACCCAGGAACTGAAATAATCCTACCCTATAAACACACACACACACACACACACACAGAAGAAAGAAAGGGACACAGGTGGAAACTTAGTACCAAAATGAGCTACAGAGACGTTAGAAAGATTTTTTCAGTGTCAGGGTAGTTAACAAAATGGAATGCATTAAGTAGTGTTGTGGTGGAGGCTGACTCCATACACTGTTTCAAGTGTAGATAATGCAATGCAACAATCAAACGATACTTTACAGTAGGACCCAGGAACTGAAATAATCCTACCCTATAAACACACACACACACACACACACACACAGAAGAAAGAAAGGGACACAGGTGGAAACTTAGTACCAAAATGAGCTACAGAGACGTTAGAAAGATTTTTTCAGTGTCAGGGTAGTTAACAAAATGGAATGCATTAAGTAGTGTTGTGGTGGAGGCTGACTCCATACACTGTTTCAAGTGTAGATATGATAGAGCCCAATAGGCTCAGGAACCTGTACACCTGTTGATTGACGGTTAAGAGGCGGGACCAAAGAGCCAGAGCTCAACCCCAAGAAGCACAACTAGGTAAGTACAACTAGGTGAGTACACATACATACACACACACACACACACACACACACACACACACACACACACACACACACACACACACACACACACACACACACACACACACAAAGAAGGCACATGTTATAGATATGATACAGACCAAAATAGGTCGGAACACTAAACAACCAACGACCATAATAGCAGCTCCATGATCTAACAGCCTGACCCTACAGGCACAAATAGTGTAATACAAACACCAAAAAAATAAACCCAGAAAACTGAAATGACAAAATCCATCCAAACTCCTCCTCCTAATGCCCCCCTCGAGTGGCAATAGGAATAACTCACAAGGGAAACAAACAGGTAAACCTATAATACACACAAACACACACATATATATACACACATAACAGTTGTCAGCACGTCATGGCTCGTGCCGGGACCCGATATCTAACCTGCGACCTTCCCCCTCGGCCTCTCGGTAAACACTGGTCGTCTCGACATGCTTGTACTAAGTATTTAATGCCTTGGTCAAGGGTCACGGAAGACCAGGCTTTACTTAGTGAGGGAATAACAACATCTTCACATTTTCCTTCTGTGTATTTTTAAGTTCGTGACTCAGGAAAGCTTAGGATGGAGTATTTGAGTATTAAGTGACAGGCATTGTTTAGAGGAGATGAACCGAGAGGTTGAGAGTTGAAGATAGAATAGTGGATATACGACGAGAGAAAGGGGAAAGGATAGGTGAAAGATGGTAGAAGAGGAGGAGATAGAACGCAAGGAGAGCGAGAAGGGAGAAGATAGAATGCAAAGATGGGTGAGAGGAAGCCGAGATGGGTGAGACGAAGCACAAATTGGAGGAAATGACGCAGTGTGTTTCAATACAAACACGACTTGGTGCAGTGTGTGTGTGTAATCACCTATTTTTTACTCGCCTATTTGTGCTTGCAGGATCGAGCATCGACTCTTGGATCCCGCCTTTCTAGCCACCGGTTGTTTATAGCAATGACTCCTGTCCTATTTCCCTATCATATCTAGTTTTAAAATTATGAACAGAGTTTGCTTCCGCAATCTGCTCCTTAAGTGCATTCCATTTTCTACTCTCACACTAAAAGAAAACTTCCTGACATCTCTGTGACTCATCTGAGTTTCCAGCTTCCACCCATGTCCCCTCGTTCTGTTACTATTCCGTGTGAACATTTCGTTTATTTCGACTCTGTCAATTCCCCTGAATATTTTATACGTTCCTATCGTATCCCCTCTCTCCTTTCTTTTTTCTAGTGTCGTAATGTCCAATTCCTTCAGACGCTCTTCATACCCCCATCCCTCGTATATCTGAGACGAGCCTCGTCGCAAACGTCTGAACCTTTTCCAGTTTCCTTGTGTGTTTCTTCAAGTAGGGACTCTATGATGGGGTAGCATACTCTAAAACTGGTCTCACGTAGGCAGTGTAAAGCGTCCTAAATGCCTCCTTTTCGTTTGTGTGTGTGTGTGTGTGTGTGTGTGTGTGTGTGTGTGTGTGTGTGTGTGTGTGTGTGTGTGTGTGTGTGTGTGTGTGTGTGTGTGTGTGTGTATGTGTGTGTGTGTTCAGCACATAAAGACATGATACACACTGATCACAATGTTAAGAAACATGAATTATGAAAACAGATTGAAGGATCTAAACCTTACATCACGGAAATAGAGCACAACTGCCTTGACATGATCACGACATATAAAATACTCGCGGCAGACAGTAAATACAGGCTATTTGACAAAACACATGATCATAGTGATGTAAGTGGAACCAAAGTAGAAAAATCGACCGCAGGATACTTGGAACTAAACGGTTTCAAAACAGCACATTAGTGAAACAAACTAGAGAACCTAACTCTATAAACAGATACAAAAAAAGGTTTGAGACATCCAAAAGAGTTCAAAACAATTTCATGTGTTAACTGAATATTGAGAGGCGACAAACCAAACTTGTTGGCTGAGTACATCACGTTTGTGGTTGTGAATGGCCGAGAGACTGGCTCATGCACCACGTATGAAAAGGGTCTGGCCCCACACACCATGTATGAAAGGGTTTGGCCCCACACACACCATGTATGAAAAGTTCTGGCCTCACACACCATGTATGAAAGGGTCTGGCCCCACACACAATGTATGAAAGGTCTGGCCCCACACACACCATGTATGAAAGTTCTGGCCCCACACACACCATGCATGCAAGGTCTGGTCCCACAAACCATGGATGAAAAGGTCTGGCCCCACACACACACACCATGTATGAAAGGTCTGGCCCCACACACACACCATGAATGAAAGGTCTGGCCCCCACACACCATGTATGAAAGGTCTGGCCCCACACACACACCACGTATGAAAGGGTCTGGCCTCCCATACCATGTATGAAAGGTCTGGCCCCCCACACCATGTATGAGAGTGTAGTGAGAAATTAAGGGACAGGTGCCGCAAACAGGGGGCTCCAAGGTGGCGCGGCGAGAGGATTGTTAGTCTCGCTTCACGCTAATTACTGACAAATATGTCTTAACTGACCATGATGACTGAGGTCATCACACGCTGGTACCACTCTTGCCCCCCCTCCCCCCCCCCCCCTTGATGCCGGAACACGTGACGCCCTTGAAACGTGTACACGGATCCTGGCACGTGCATGGATCCGTGTACATGGCTTATGTACACGTCTTCTGACGTGTACATAAGCTTCTAGGGATCATGTTCTCTAAAATGCACTTCCCGTCCTATATATACATGACTATTTATTCATATATGCATGTGTATATATATACCCAATATCATCCTCACCCCAATATCATCTGAATACAGATGAATATTTCATAACAATCCATACTCCTTGAAGTGCATAATTGACAGTATATATATTCATTTGGGAAGCTGTTTGTAATTCCTTTGTGATATTTAATACTCCTTCGGGGCAAGAATAAGCACCAGACTCTTGCATGTCAGAGTAAACAAACAGCTTATACACACACACCATGGAAATACTCTGGCGTATTTCTTCTTTATTCAGTAAATAGTTATAAATATACACAGTTAAGAATAAATAACCACACGCACTTCCTAGTAACTGTGTTGTATATATTTATACTCACACTTTGGTATGTGTGTGTGTGTAGTGTATAATTATACACACTTTCTGGTGTATACATAGTATATTTAAGCACACATCCTGGTGAATATATATAACTTTGTTCACTAATAGACGAGCGACACAAACTATGCCTCTTTTCCTTAGAGTAAGTGATCCCAGACTACCAAAACAGGTGTTCTGCTGAACTATGTGTTAACTAAAACTAATTGTTCTAAACTATTTGTGCTTGCGGGGGTTGAGCTTCGGCTCTTTGGTCCCACCTCTCAATCGTCAATCAACTGATGTACAGATTCCTGAGCCTACTGGGCTCTATCATATCAGATTGGGTGTGTGCGTGTGTGTACTCCTAGATGTACTCACCTTGTTGTGCTTGTGAGGGGTTGAGCTTTCACTCTTTGGTCCCACCTCTCAACTGTCAATCAACTGGTGTGTGTGTGTGTGTGTGTGTGTGTTAATTCCACAAGTGGCGCCGTGAATTATAGTTTTGGATGATAATGGAATTTTATTTCATACATAAATATTTAATAATGTACTTGTATTCAACCAAAGGAAAGGAGATGAACTTCATTAAAGGGTGTGTACAAACACACATGGCACTACACAAACACACATGGCTCCACACACTCACATACATGCCCCCACACACACATGGCCCCCACACAAACACATGGCTCTACACAAAAACACATGATCCCATACACTTGGACCCACACAAACACACACGACCCCACACAAACACACATGGCCCCCACACAAACACACATGACCCCACACAAACACACACGACCCCACACAAACACACATGGACCCCACACAAACAAACATGACCCCACACAAACACACATGGACCCCACACCATCATACCTTCCTGGTCTGTCTGCTGACATTATTATTTCATAAACATAACAAAGCAATGCTTTAGGAACATTTCCGTGACAAGATTACACTGGAACAACATTACCTCACTGAGCAGGAACGGACATTGGCTCTGGTATGTTGAAATGTAAATTACAATAAAAAATTGCTTTTGTACTGGCTTAGCACTTTCTCTTGATAATTATTTAAACGTAACAAAATTAACTGTATCGTGCGACATGCTCTAAGCCTCGAGATCCTGGCTGTGCTGTGGCAGTGATCCATGGTACATATATGTGACCAACTACAGTGACACTAAACTAATCAGAGAGTGCTCACTAGAGATGCTTGCGAGGAGGAGGCGCTGTTGATCCGTGCGGGACGGTGGTCTGGTGAAGACTGAGAGGTCCTTGTCCCAGTACCTTCCCTTCCTCACTACTCGCCACGTGCTCCCGTTGCCACAGTCTCTCCATTTTTTGTTTAATCGTCTTAGCTAAATCTTTTTTTTTTTTTGAGGGTGGGAGAGATCAGCTAAATTGGTTGTTAATGTAACAACCAATTTAGCTGATCTCCGTCATATAATGATGGGGATCTTGCACTTCCCAACTTTGAGATTTAGATTGTTTAGCGTTTTTGGCTTCACAATATATTAGGTCTTAATAGCGACCTGTAAATTCTGTCGTGAGACATTGAGGAGTATGCCATTCATTCCAGCTGTGTTTATGTGAATCTGACAAATTTAATAAATTAATAATAGTAAATAAATAATCAGTTTATATATGTAGGAGTACATACATACATTGTGAGTTATAAGCTAAATGTTGTATTTCTAGATAGAGTTAGTATTTACTATGCCTAAAGCCACTAATACGCACAGCATTTAGGGCAAGATGCGGTCAAAAATTAAACACTAAGATTTATTTCTAATCGTGCTTTGTGTAAAATAAAGTTGTGTAAAATAAGACTGTGTGTTTTAAAAGGATGATAGCACCCTGCTTGGATCTACAGGGTATAATAATTAAAGTTGAGAAATCGATAGCAAATGCACAAAATAGAACACGAACCAATGAGCATAAAGACATATGAATGAAAGTAACTGCAGAAGACCTATTGGCCCATGATGGTTCCTCTTGATGCTTTTATATTGGTTCGGAATCTTGAAGTGGGCAAAATATAGTTGTGCAATAATTGGCTGTTGATTGCTGGTGTTGACTTTTTGATGTGTAGTGCCTCGCAGATGGCGAGCCTCCTGCTATCGCTGTATTAAGCGATATACCTTTTCGGTCATATTCAACAATATGTGTTTAAAAGAAAGACTGCTACCAAAATATACTAATATTATATATATATATATATATATATATATATATATATATATATATATATATATATATATATATATATATATATATATATATATATATATATATATATATATATATATATATATATATATATATATATATATATATATATATTGTATACTTACATGACTAATTTTTTCTTATTTCTTATTTTTTAAAGTTAGTTATAAAAACATCTAGAAAATATAGCGGCTGAACATAGGGCATATATTTGCTTTAAAAACTGATGATACTCATACTCTGGTATTTTCTCCTTCACACAATGTCTTCCACCAACATTTCAAATTTAATACAGAATATCCACAAATTTTAGATATTATCGTAAGATTTATAATATAAGTTCCACTCGCTGCAAATTTTGTTATGTATACTGCAATCATCTTGTTATCTTTAAGACTTGCCAAAAACACAGAGTGGAACAGGACGTTTTGAATAAGTTTATTTCTTGTATATATATTAATTGTATATTTCTCTTTTGAACAGAATTTTAGAAAATTAAGATAATTGATATTCAGTTATTGTTACAACCTTCTTAGTCCTAGCAAGATTAATACTGCCCAAATTACTGAGATAAATACATTTATTTCAACGAAGTTTAAAATAAATAATGCCAAGCGTGAGCAATATACCGTGCACTTTGTATTATAACATGATCGAGGCCATATGATGGTCCTATAACTAGGGACTGCTTTACGGCTGAAATTGGATATTTAGCCTTTTGATTAGCGCCTCCTAAAGACCAGCTGGTAGGCCATCCGTCACCATTACCTTCCCGTGGCTGTGTTGGCGCGAGACTGATCGAAGCCCAGTTGTTGATAGTCAACGTATGCGTGTTTTGAGCCGTCAAAAATTGTACCTGGCGTCTAAAAACATTATGGTGCTTTATTGTTAATAATTCACTTCTCCCCTGGTGCTTTATTGTTAATAATTCACTTCTCTCCTGGTGCTTTATTGTTAATAATTCACTTCTCTCCTGGTGCTTTATTGTTAATAATTCACTTCTCTCCTGGTGCTTTATTGTTAATAATTCACTTCTCTCCTGGTGCTTTATTGTTAATAATTCACTTCTCTCCTGGTGCTTTATTGTTAATTATTCACTTCTCTCCTGGTGCTTTATTGTTAATTATTCACTTCTCTCCTGGTGCTTTATTGTTAATAATTCACTTCTCCCCTTTTTCTTAGAAAATGTATAATAATAATTAAAGCAAGTATGCGTATACGTGCTCTAGAGTACAGGAAGAGCCCTTAAATCACCGGCGAAGATCATATAGATAATTAATAGACTGTTGGAGTACATTTTCTGATAGTGGAAGGGTAAGAGAGTCGTATTATGGGTTCGGGAACTGGCCCCAGTGGTCTCTTAGCTGTCATAATTAAAGCTGTCTTCAACTATAGTTACATTTATTTTTTGTTTATTAAACAAATGACCCCTATCCGGTGGGCTACGGTGAGAGGTGCACCGCATTCCCATTCTGTGGGTAGTGCTGGAAGGGGAACCCCACACCTATCCCATGGGTGGTGGTGGAAGGGGCACCCCACACCCATCCTGTATTTACCTAATTGTGCTTACGTGGGTTGAACTTCTGATCTTTGGACCCGCCTCTCAATTGTCAATCAACTATAGTGTACACATTCATGAACCTATTTATAATTTATAATGGATATAATATAACTATTATATCCATATTTGAAATTGTGAATGGGGTCTGCCTCCACAACATCACTTTCTAGTCCATTCCATTTAACTACTCAGAGGCTGAAACAATTATTTTGGTAGTCTCCGTGGCACATTTAGGTACACAGTTTCCACCTGTGTCCTCTTGTGACGGTCCGTAGAATTACCCAAAGCTACCCAAAACCTGCTTGCATTACGTAAATAATGAAGATATATGGTATATTTACTCACTATAATATTGGTGCTGAATGCAGACTATGATCAAACTTATTGTTACTCTGATGTAATCTAATTTCATAACGAAATTAGAAGTAAATATGTGGTAGGTGACGCATATAGAAAGTCGAAGGTCCAAGCGAAAATATTGTGGAGCCACTTATCCAAGATATATTGTCGCCTGGAGAGTGTTTGCTGGCATATCAGCCTATTATACACAGTGATCCAGTCGTCACACTTTGCTCAAATTGTTGCAAATTTAATTGGTGATATTAACAAGTAGAATGTGTATTTATAATATTATCTATGCAAAAATAGCCAAAAAATATTTAATATTTATTTATAAAAATGTGTCTGGAATTTAAACCAACTCCGGCAGGTGAATGGAATCCATAAGACAATAATTTTGTTATATAGATACTATCGTTATCCGTTGGTATGCGTTCGCTACTTAAACTGCCCATGTCTTTTCCGCTCACCGAACCCTACACGCTCTCTGATATATTGTTTAATTAATAGAGATTCACAAGTAAAACTTATATATGTTTATGTTATCAGAAAGCAGAGATAAAAATAGTTTTTGTGAATCCATCAGAGATTGGATCTTAATAGAGAGGAAAGATATTCATATTTTAAAGGTTTCTTTGCCGACGCTCTCCTTGCCGATGGAACTATGGCCTTTCGAAGATCATTTTATGTAGATACTGTGATAAATGAAGTTTTCTGTCATCATAAAGACAGAGATATGCTGCATGTTAAATATTTTGACATAAATAGAACTGAAGTGAATATGAAGATATATGTTTTTTTATAGTTACTTGATGGCTCGCTTAGGGAGTGTGAAGGCCTGCACACCACCCAATCAATTGTGTAATTAATTTGCATATATGCTAATTAACCTTAAAGGTCAATATGTCAAACGAAAGACAGATGAACACGATAATTTGACAACATTTTAAGGCATATATATATATATATATATATATATATATATATATATATATATATATATATATATATATATATATATATATATATATATATATATATAGTAAGTGAAAGCCAAGATATGGGTAAATAAAAAATATACACACATTCGCCGGTGTCCGGACACATGAAAGCTTCCTATGCATCAGTGTCCAGCCAGGCGGGAAATACAGGCTGCACAGTTCTGATAAATTATATAACTCACAGAGATGCGTTGATAAAGATCGAATGGGACTATAGCTCTTGACATCAATCTTGAGAATCAAAACATATCTTGAAGAAAAAGACACTTGTTGCTCAACATTTGACACCAAGCTGTCAGTGATAAAGTGTGAATCTGCAATATACAAGAATGAGGTTGTGGATGCAGACGGACAAGCTCTTCTTGATTGTCTTCAAAGGTGAAGATGTGGAGGGATTCCACACCCAAATAAAATAAAACAACGTGATAATTCGATAACTTACTAGTATTTGCTGCATTAGATTCAGATTCTTTATTCAGGTAAAGGTACTTCCATTGAGTTACATACATAATGATGGATTTAAAGATAAGAGATAGTACATACAATACCTAAAGCCACTAGTACACATAACATTTCGGGCGTATTAATACGCCCGAAAACATTACTACATTAAGCATAATTTACCAGGTAAATTATGCTTCATGTAGCCATTATCTATGTTATCCAATTATCACGTTTTTGTTTTATTATATACAAGCAGTGATAATATTAATACAATCATACAGTGTTAATCTATAAATTAAAATATAGATGTAGTATAGATTACCTTGGTCTAGTGTTAAGACACTCGCCTGGCGTTCCGGGAGCGCTTTGTCATGGGTTCGTATCCTGGACGGGGAGGATTTACTGGGGGCAAATCCTTACCTGTAGCCACTGTTAAACTCAACAGTAAAATGGATACTTGGTTGTAAAATGATTCTTCGCGGCGGGGACAGTGTTGCCAGATTGGGCTACAAATAGCGAATTGGGCTACTTTTGAGAGCCCCGCGCTCCCAAATTTTTAATTTCGCTACTTGCTACTTTTTGGGCTAATTTAAAAGCAAGATGTGCTAATTTGGGCTATTAATGTTAAGAATGTACAATTGCGAGTTACATGAAAGTAACTAAGTTATAAATAATTGTAATTAATAATAATTGTAAATATTAATTAATACTAAATAATATTATTTAATAAATTAGTCCCAATTCAATGCAGAATTTTCTTCCAACCACAGAAACTTGTAAATATAAATACAAAATAATAGATAGATCGATAAATAAATTGACAACTTTCAAATATTGCACCAAGTAATGGCGAGAGGAAAAAAAATAGACAGTATACATTACATTTGAAATTAATAATGGATGAATGGAAATAAATTGGTGTATGTTTGTATGTATACCAGACAAAGTCCATTTAATGGCAGAATTTAGAGATTTTGTGTAAAAACTTTTATATCTCATATTATTAATTATAACAGTAATCGAAAAAAACTCATAGTTTGTATATACAAGAGATGAAACAGAGAGTCATGAGCTAGAGCGATGTGCTGAGTCCATAAGGAGGCCGAGCTTCCAGAAATACCTTCCAGTGATTGGCTGTTGCGGGGAATACCAACACTCTTTTATGAATAAAATTTAAACTAAGAAATAGATCCTTGTGCACAACAACAAGGTTGTTGTGAAAAATAACAACAATTTTTGTTTTGCACCTGACAGAAATCTCCATCTAACTGAATAATTTACTCGAATAATAGGGCAGAGCAGCGTATCATTATTTGTGTCAAGGCAACCCCCAATAATAACGTCTCAAGTTAGGTAGCCAGCCCATTTTTATATAGCATCTGTTATATCCTGCAATATTTAATTATCACTTCATTAACACTTTAAATAATTAACACTTCACTTTTTTGGGTAAATTAAAGTTAAAGCAGAATTCCATAAGCATGACTGGTGGGCTGAACTAAGATGATTTACTAAGTGGATGGCACCTATAGTTGATTCCTTCCTGTGATTGGCTGTTGTGTGAATGTCAACAATGAGTTTCTACCAATGATATGCCATTTATTATGCATCCCAAACCATCTTGTGGGCGGAGCTTGGAACCTCCTACCCGAGCACAACAACCCGCCTTATGGGTTGCTGTTTGGCTATTTATAGTGCGTTGGAAAAGCAACAGATGGCGTTAGTTGTATTTTGTAGGGTAATTTGTTATAAGTGTAATTTGATGTCAACAGATGGCGTAAGCTGTATCTTATGGCTACTATTAACCTGCCAGTTGATAGTGTTCTTATCTGCCGACAGATGGCATCAGCTGTGCTATTGTTATTTTAATAATACTATTACATTAATAATAATGTATTATTATTACTTTAAACACTGATCTATAGGTCTGGTAGCTTATAATAAGGTTTTTTACCGTGCTGGTATTAGGTAACTAGAATTCTGCAATTACTTTTTTTTATCTACTGTTGAGGACATGTAAGACAAATGTAAGGTTTTGAGGCTAAGTAAGTTACAAGATACGAGCCAGATGATGTTGAGATTGCAAAAGGGATTATGATAAGAACTTAAGCCAAAAAATCAATGCATAAATGTTCGCAAATATGAGACTGGGATTTATTTCTCGAAAAGTTAGCAATAAAATACGCTTCTAGTTCTTTATTTTTAAAGTTAAGACCAGGGATTCTGTCTAACGAAGCTGCAAGCTAAAACACCGTTACCCTATACTGTTCGTCTGTAGCTTGACCCTAAATACTCGTTTATTAAACGAATTTATTGTTAGAGTTCATTAGGAATCAACTTTGTTGAAGGCAGTGTCCAACAAATACCTTCCTGTGATTGGCTGTTGCGAGGAATGCCAACGCTTATATGAATAAAATGCAAAATAAGAAATACGTCCTTTTGCTCAATAACCTTGTTGTTGTTGTTGTTGTTGTACAAAAGAACAACAATTTCTGTTTTATACAAGACAGAAATTTCCATCTAACTGAATAATGTAGACCAATAAGAGGACGGAGGCATTGTATCGCCGATATTATTTACGTGAGGCAATCCCCACTGATGACGTCACAAGCTAGGTAGCCAGCCCATGTTTCTGTAACACCCGTTACTTCCTGCAGTATTTAATTATCACTATGTTAATACTTTTAAATACTTAACATTTCACTTTTTAGGGAGATTAAAGTTGAAGCAGAATGTCATAAGAAAGAATTGTGTGCTGAATAAAGATGATTTATTAAGTGGATGGAGCCTTTAGCTGATCCCTTCCTGTGATTGGCTGTGGTGAATGTCAACAAAGAATATCTACAATGATATGCCATTTATTATGCACCCCATACCATCTTGTGGGTAGAGCTTGGAACCTCCTACCCGAGCACAACAATCCGCCTTATGGGTTGCTGTTTGGCTATTTATAGTGCGTTGGAAAAAAAAGAGATGGCGCTAGTAGTATTTTGTAGGGTAATTTGTTATAAGTGTAATTTGATGTCAACAGATGGCGTAAGCTGTACCTTATGGCCACTGTTGACCAGCTAGTTGATAGTGTTCTCTTCTGCCGACAGATGGCATCAGCTGTGTTATTATTACTTCCGAATTCCCTTTAAACACTGATCTACAAATCCCTTGGCTTATGATAAGGTTTTATACCATTTATGATAAGTATTAGATAACTGGAGTTCCGCAATTACTTTTATTTATCAACTGTTCAGGATATCATCAAATAATGTCTGGTTAGGACGTACTGCTCTCGATTGATGAAGATTAAGCCATCCAAGAGGTGGCACGGGCATGAATAGCCCGTAAATACTGCTCTCGTAATATTATTCAGGGGGGTGGGGGAACTATCACGTTAAAGCGCCAAGCCATTACGACTATATAGCACTCGGAAGGGATCAGGATACGGATTTGGAATGGAACGGGGGAAAGGAATGGTACCCAACCTCTTAGGCGGTCGGGGATTGAACGCGGACCTGTAGGAAACGAGACCGTCGCTCTACCGTCCAGCCCGAGTGGTTAAGCGTAATATTATTAAAACAACAATTTATGCATATAATAACAGCATTTCACACTAAAAATACTTGGATATATTGAAATTTGGTAGTGAATTCCAATCTAGGAATCTCCTATGACTAAACTGTACTTTTTAATTATTTTTATGTACTTACTACTTATTATTAAATTATTAAGTACTTATTATAATAATTAAATAAATTATTTTATTTAATATTTAAGTTAAATGATAAAATAATAGGTAATAATAAATCATTGGTCAACATATTTCAGCCACGTTATTGTGACTCCTCGTCTGCAGGTGTTTGTTTGCTAGGTCAGTATAGGTACACAACTGGTCGGGTTTTGGTTACACGTGGACACGAGGTGATTCGACTAAACTCATTTTCTGTTTTAAATCTGGATGTATTGTTATGCTGGGCTGTATTAGGCTATGTTATTAAAGTTAGGCTTCATTGGGCTCGGTTGGATTAGATTGGTTTGATGTGGGCTACGTTAGGTTGGGTTGAGCTATGTTAGTCAGGTTTCAAAATTCAAAATTCCACTACGCCACGGAACAGTCTCTGTGGCGCAGTGGTAAAGCACGTGCCCGGCTCTTCGCCAGCTTTTTGATCCTGGCTGGGAAGGACTGACCGGACGACAATCCTTAACTGTTCACCCGACAGAGAATAGGTTGTTAAACGATTTGGCGGGTCATACTCCGGGATAAACATTAGGATTAAGGACCTACCCGAAACGCTATGCATGCTATAGTGGCTTTACAAGAATTTAAAAACTGGCTTTACAAGAATTTAAAAACTCTTTTTTATATATAAATAAAAAAAAAATCCGCCGACGAATCTTCTTGTGTGCGACGAGACTTAATTGTATCTGGCATAATTAAAATCTTAACTTAAATAATTCGTTTGTTAGACAATATATGATATTCAGATCTATAAATTACTTTAGAAAGGCCTATAATGCATATAAATATTAATTTACACATTCCTGGCGCTATACGCTAGGAATTTCAATACGTTGTTCAAATAATTTTAGGCAGGGAGTCTCTGGGTCGGTTGGTCGCTACGGGGTCATCGACGCCGACCCGGTCAGTCGTCAGGAAGCAGCCGTGGCGTGAGCATCGTCGGTCCCGTGTAGGTAAGGCTGATCATTTTTTTTTTTTTTTTTTAATATATCTGAGCAGTTGGGAGGTATGCATGAATATATAGTCTACCTCCACCTACAATGCTTAATGCATTATACATTTGTTCGCTATTATAGCATTGAGTTTTGTAATGTCTCCGAGGGTCATTGTTTCCCTATTTTTTTTCATCTGGGTTGTGTAGTATTCAAATGTTTGTATTCCACTAATGCTAAATAGTCTGTCGTCTCTCGGATATTGTGGAAGATTTTTGAGGATCATGATTTGCCAACATTATATGGGTAGGATATTATGTAGAATACACTTCCCCAGTGTTAAACTACCCCGTCGTCAGGCTAGGCTCGTTAACGCGGCGGTCGTCTCCCCCACATCCCAAGACGCATTTATTATCGACTTTCATGTACTGTGTATTAAAAAGTTTTTATCGTGTATAAATTAATTATATATTCTATAATTAATTAGGCGTATAGTAGGTTCGGTATTTAGGTTCTGTTGGCAATTATTTTCACTTGAAGTATATGGAGGGTGAAGCATTTACAGTTGCCTGTCCTCAGGCCAGGCTCGCCTACGCCGCTGCCTGACCCAAACCCTCATTCATCAATTTTCTCGCTGTGTATTCAGAATTATTCTCGCGTATAAGGTAATATTATTTCATGAAGTTAATAGTTAACAACTAAGTTTACTGACAAGCTTGAGTTTAAGTTTGAGTTGTGCATGGTTGTGCTCCGGTTCGTACATGGTTGTGCTCCTGTTCGTACATGGTTGTGCTCCAGTGGTTGTTTGTGTACTAGTGCTCCAGGTTTGTTTGCTAGGGCTTTGTTTCTTTGCAAGGGCTTTATGTTTGTTTGCTAGAAATTTGGGTTTCTTTTTTTGTGTATAGTTCAATTGTTTGATATGGCTCCATAGTTGGTTTCTAGGACAAGTGGAGGGTTTTAGGTAGCTCTAAGCAGATTTTTGTTTAGTCGAGCTAGGAATGGAGTTTGGTTGTGCTCTGGGACTGTTTAGCTTCATGGGGGTTGGATGAGATGTATACGTGCTAGGCTTATGGTTACACAACTGGTCGGGGTCCGGTTACACAACTGGTGGGGCTCAGGTTACACAACTGGTCGGGCTCCGGTTAATAACTGGTCGGGCTCCGGTTAAATAACTGGTCGGGCTCCGGTTAAGTAACTGGTCGGGCTCCGGGGGTGTCACCTGAGTTTTGGGTTGTGCATGGTCGGGCTTCCGTTCGTGTATGGTTGTGATCCAGAGGCTGTATGTTTGGTTCGTTCATGTTAGGCTTGCAGTTACACAACTGGTCAGGGTCTGGTTACACAACTGGTCAAGCTTCGGTTACACAACTGGTCGGGCTCCGGTTAAATAACTGGTCGGGCTCCGGTTAAATAACTGGTCGGGCTCCGGTTAAATAACTGGTCGGGCTCCGGGAGTGTCACTTGGGCTATGGGTTGTGCATGGTCGGGCTTCCGTTCGCGCATGGTTGTGCTTCAGAGGTTGTTTGTTTGGTTCGTTCATGCTAGGCTTGCGGTTAGACAACTGGTCGGGCTCCGGTTTCATAACTTGTCGGGTTCCGATTACATAACACCAGTGGTGTGACTTGTTGGGCTTTGGGTTGCACATGGTTGTGCTCCGGTTCGTATATGGTTGTGCACCAGTGGTTGTTTGTGTATTAGTGCTCCAGGTTTGTTTGCAAGGGCTCTGTTTATATGTTTCCTAGAAATTTGAGTTTCTTTTTTTGTATATAGTTCAATTGTTTGATATGGCTCCATAGTTGGTTTCTAGGGCAAGTGGAGGGTTTTAGGTAGCTCTAAGCAGGTTTTTGTTTGGTCGAGCTAGGAATGGAGTTTGATTGTGCTCTGGGACTGTTTAGCTTAATGGTGGGGGTTGGATGAGATGTATACGTGCTAGGCTTAAGGTTACACAAGTGGTCGGGGTCCGGTTACACAACTGGTGGGGCTCAGGTTACACAACTGGTCGGGCTCCGGTTAATAACTGGTCGGGCTCCGGTTAAATAACTGGTCGGGCTCCGGTTAAGTAACTGGTCGGGCTCCGGGGGTGTCACCTGAGTTTTGGGTTGTGCATGGTCGGGCTTCCGTTCGTGCATGGTTGTGATCCAGAGGCTGTATGTTTGGTTCGTTCATGTTAGGCTTGCAGTTACACAACTTGTCGGGTTCCGACTGCATTACTCCGGGGGTGTGACTTGTTGGGCTTTCAGTTGTGCATGGTTGTGCTCCGGTTCGTACATGGTTGTGCTCCTGTTCGTACATGGTTGTGCTCCAGTGGTTGGTTGTGTACTAGTGCTCCAGGTTTGTTTGCTAGGGCTTTGTTTCTTTGCAAGGGCTTTATGTTTGTTTGCTAGAAATTTGGGTTTCTTTTTTTGTGTATAGTTCAATTGTTTGATATGGTTCCATAGTGTGTTTCTAGGACAAGTGGAGGGTTTTAGGTAGCGCTAAGCAGATTTTTGTTTGGTCGAGCTAGGAATGGAGTTTGGTTGTGCTCTGGGACTGTTTAGCTTTATGGGGGTTGGATGAGATGTATACTTGCTAGGCTTACGGTTACACAACTGGTCGGGGTCTGGTTACACAACTGGTCAAGCTTCGGTTACACAACTGGTCGGGCTCCGGTTAAATAACTGGTCGGGCTCCGGTTAAATAACTGGTCGGGCTCCGGTTAAATAACTGGTCGGGCTCCGGTTAAATAACTGGTCGGGCTCCGGTTAAATAACTGGTCGGGCTCCGGTTAAATAACTGGTCGGGCTCCGGGGGTGTCACTTGGGCTATGGGTTGTGCATGGTCGGGCTTCCGTTCGCGCATGGTTGTGATCCAGAGGTTGTTTGTTTGGTTCGTTCATGCTAGGCTTGCGGTTAGACAACTGGTCGGGCTCCGGTTTCATAACTTGTCGGGTTCCGATTAGTTAACACCAGTGGTGTGACTTGTTGGGCTTTGGGTTGCACATGGTTGTGCTCCGGTTCGTATATGGTTGCGCACCAGTGGTTGTTTGTGTATTAGTGCTCCAGGTTTGTTTGCAAGGGCTCTGTTTATGTTTCCTAGAAATTTGAGTTTCTTTTTTTGTATATAGTTCAATTGTTTGATATGGCTCCATAGTGTGTTTCTAGGGCAAGTGGAGGGTTTAAGGTAGCTCTAAGCAGATTTTTGTTTGGTCGAGCTAGGAATGTAGTTTGGTTGTGCTCTGGGACTGTTTAGCTTAATGGTGGGGGTTGGATGAGATGTATACGTGCTAGGCTTATGGTTACACAACTGGTCGGGGTCCGGTTACACAACTGGTGGGGCTCAGGTTACACAACTGGTCGGGCTCCGGTTAATAACTGGTCGGGCTCCGGTTAAATAACTGGTCGGGCTCCGGTTAAGTAACTGGTCGGGCTCCGGGGGTGTCACCTGAGTTTTGGGTTGTGCATGGTCAGGCTTCCGTTCGTGCATGGTTGTGATCCAGAGGTTGTTTGTTTGGTTCGTTCATGTTAGGCTTGCAGTTACACAACTGGTTGGGCTCCGGTTACACAACTTGTCGGGTTCCGATTGCATTACTCCGGGGGTGTGACTTGTTGGGCTTTGAGTTGTGCATGGTTGTGCTCCGGTTCGTACATGGTTGTGCTCCTGTTCGTACATGGTTGTGCTCCAGTGGTTGTTTGTGTACTAGTGCTCCAGGTTTGTTTGCTAGGGCTTTGTTTCTTTGCAAGGGCTTTATGTTTGTTTGCTAGAAATTTGGGTTTCTTTTTTTGTGTATAGTTCAATTGTTTGATATGGCTCCATAGTGTGTTTCTAGGACAAGTGGAGGGTTTTAGGTAGCTCTAAGCAGATTTTTGTTTGGTCGAGCTAGGAATGTAGTTTGGTTGTGCTCTGGGACTGTTTAGCTTAATGGTGGGGGTTGGATGAGATGTATACGTGCTAGGCTTATGGTTACACAACTGGTCGGGGTCTGGTTACACAACTGGTCAAGCTTCGGTTACACAACTGGTCGGGCTCCGGTTAAATAACTGGTCGGGCTCCGGTTAAATAACTGGTCGGGCTCCGGTTAAATAACTGGTCGGGCTCCGGGGGTGTCACTTGGGCTATGGGTTGTGCATGGTCGGGCTTCCGTTCGTGCATGGTTGTGCTTCAGAGGTTGTTTGTTTGGTTCGTTCATGCTAGGCTTGCGGTTAGACAACTGGTCGGGCTCCGGTTAAATAACTGGTCGGGCTCTGGTTTCATAACTTGTCGGGTTCCGATTACATAACACCAGTGGTGTGACTTGTTGGGCTTTGGGTTGCACATGGTTGTGCTCCGGTTCGTACATGGTTGTGCGCCGGTTCGTATATGGTTGTGCACCAGTGGTTGTTTGTGTATTAGTGCTCCAGGTTTGTTTGCAAGGGCTCTGTTTATATGTTTCCTAGAAATTTGAGTTTCTTTTTTTGTATATAGTTCAATTGTTTGATATGGCTCCATAGTTGGTTTCTAGGGCAAGTGGAGGGTTTTAGGTAGCTCTAAGCAGATTTTTGTTTGGTCGAGCTAGGAATGAAGTTTGGTTGTGCTCTGGGACTGTTTAGCTTAATGGTGGGGGTTGGATGAGATGTATACTTGCTAGGCTTAAGGTTACACAACTGGTCGGGGTCCGGTTACACAACTAGTGGGGCTCAGGTTACACAACTGGTCGGGCTCCGGTTAATAACTGGTCGGGCTCCGGTTAAATAACTGGTCGGGCTCCGGTTAAGTAACTGGTCGGGCTCCGGGGGTGTCACCTGAGTTTTGGGTTGTGCATGGTCGGGCTTCCGTTCGTGCATGGTTGTGATCCAGAGGTTGTTTGTTTGGTTCGTTCATGTTAGGCTTACAGTTACACAACTGGTCGGGCTCCGGTTACACAACTGGTCAAGCTTCGGTTACACAACTGGTCGGGCTCCGGTTACACAACTTGTCAGCTTCCGATTGCATTACTCCGGGGGTGTGACTTGTTGGACTTTGAGTTGTGCATGGTTGTGTAGGGTTCGGTGTTCATTGAACGAAAAGGACATGAGCAGTTTAAATTGCGAACGCATACCAACGAATAACGCTAGTATCTATATAACAAATTTATTGTCCTGTGGAGTTGATTTAACTTCCAGACACGTTTTGTTTAATAAATATTAAAGATTTAGTGGCTGTTTATGAAAGATATTATATAAATACACATTCTACTTCTTAATATCACCAATTAAATTTGCGACAATTTGAGCCATGAAATGCGACGACTGGATCACTGTGTACAGGAGGCTGATATGGCAGCAAACACTCTCCAGGCGACCATATATCTTGGATAAGTCGCTCCACACAATTGTCGCTTGGACCGTCGACTTCCTATGGCGTCATCTCTCACATATTTTCGTCTCATTTCGTTATGAAATTAGATTATTTCAGAGTAAAAATAGGTTTGATCATGTTCTACGTGTAGCACCAACATTATAGTAAGTAAATATACCATATTTCTTCATTACTTACGTAATGCTAGGACGATTTGTGTAGTTTTGGGCCGATTTGGGTAATTCTGTGGACCGGTGTGGGGTATGTTGAGTAAACAAGTGTTGTTGGCGGGCATCTTGAGTAAAACATCCGCTGTATTCGCTAAGGACATCAGCTGTAGGCGCCTTTGGACAGGTGTTGGAAGGAATATGGCTTCCCAGAAAACAATTAAAAGCTTCTTTCAACCTATCTTGAAGCGGAAAAGTAAAGATGTTGAGGTAAGAGCATGTCCCTGCTATGTAACTAGCTTAGCTAAACGAATTTTGGGGTTCAGCTCCTGAGCACATTATGTGCTTGAGTAGCCTTTCTTTCACTATAGATCACAGGATGGTTATATGAGGGTACATAATAAATTGACATTTTTTTGTCTTATGTTTTGCCTGAAACGCTTTGCATAATAGCGGCTTCTTAGATTGTGTACTCGTCCCCACAATTGTACATTACTCTAATGTTCTTTGTATTCACGTTATTTTGAATAATCGTTAAATTGAATTGAATTGAAATAAATCTACCAAACTAAACTTAAGTCCTACTAGTGCCTCTTGCCTAACTTGCTTATGGTTCTGGATTCTTATTTTAAGTTTATGGTTGCAAGACTTGTGATTGCGTATCCCAAATATGAGCTAAGAGTTTTCTTTTGAGGATTGTTTTATCAGTGTTAGAATCAAAGAGAAATTTTACTTAATACTCAAAGTTGGTTGAGAAAAGTCAGCATTCAGGATGTCTGACCAAAGCTGACCATAAGAAATAAATTCAAAGCTATTTGAGATTAATTTAATTGCAATTCATTACACATTGCCTGATCACTGGCATGTTCTCTAACGGAGCCAGTCTATGGCTATAACACTAAGACTGTGCTGCCGTACAATCAAAATTCCCATTAATGATTACTCAAATTTTGATTTGTTAAATTTAGCATTTTATATTTATAAATATTGTAAGCCCAGCATCTTGATTTTGCCAATTCTTCATTTAGTTCCTAATTTGCAAATTATGTACAAATACAGGTACATAGAGTTAGATATGTTAATATAAATGTAAACATTATTATTCATAAAAGTATAGGCGAGAAATGTGATCATTGCTTCCACCAAGTCAATTATATGTCTTTGGAAGCTGGTTGCTGTGCAAGTATTTATGTTATACGTATATATTTATTAAGTGAAAATTTAATTTGCAGGGAAATGAAATCAAGAAGACAAAGAAAAGTGAGGAAATTCATTCATCCAGTGATATTACCAGTAAGTGTTACAATACTGACATTTTTGTTTGGTAAAAATATTAAGTTTACATTAAGTATGCTGTATTAATTTGCTATTCAGCATTTGTTTATTGGAAATGTAGGTTTTGAATGTCAGTCCATTCTCAGGTTAAAATGCCTACATGCAATGTAAGGCATTTCAAGTATGCATTTTAAATGTATTTTATAGAAAATACATTTAACAGTAATTATCTTTGCATTTTTGAATATATATAATGATGACCAAACCACACACACCAGATGATGAAGAAACGATGTTTCAGGCCGTCCTGGACCATTACCAAGTTGATTGTGATAATGGTCCAGGATGGACCGAAATGTCATCGTTTCTTCATCCTCTGGTGTGTGGTTTGGTCATCATTTCTTCATCCAAGTTATTGTGACTCATTATCTTCATATATATAGCTTAGGCATGCAGTATATAAGATAACAAAATTTACATACAAAATTATTTTGAAGTATTAGTTAAATTACATTTACAGACATTATGGCTTTGTGATAATCCCATATTAATTTAGAAGTACAAAATATATCCTAATCTTTCATGAGGGTATATTTAGTTAACTTTACCTTTTTCTTAAACTGTAGCATACTGTATCTATATACAGTATTGCGAATATTCATTAGGTGCTGAGAATGATAAGTCATAAGTCTAGTAAGTCATGTTTAGTAGGTTACTATTTCTGCTTCTATGCTCAGTGATCAGAATATTAAATGATTTTTTTAGGAACTCCACCAAAAAATCCCGATAACAAGCCACAGCTCAACATGACTCCAGAGCAGAAAGAACGAATGATGCATAATAAATTGAAGGTATGATATAACTATGAATACTGGTGGATGAATACTGGCATTTATCAGGAAACAACTCTTTAATTGAAACTTTAAATTTTGCTTATACAAAATTATAAAACTGCTATAATGCAAATTTTAATGCAAGCAGTATAATGCAAAACTGCTATTTTGCTAATGCAAAACATACAAAACACACATACAGTACATATTATGTGCGATTGCAAAATTGTAAAACACACACAATGTGTGTGTATGTTTTGTATGTTTTCTTATGTGTATGAACATACTCATTATGTATAATACACATTGGCTATATTCATACTTTTATCATACATAATTATCCTGTGTATATTTGTATTATGTTCTCTGATATGCCCATTATTTTCATTCTTAGCTGTTTGGCTATAGTTGAAAATTACACATTTGTTCATATAATTACCATGTAAAGCAGATGTCTTCTAAATGATTAAACTGAAACTTTTTAAAGTTTGTATTGCATGTGATTTTCCTTTTACATATTTATGCTATAATATTTTTTCTTTTTAATTTGGAAAGGCCTAAGCAAGAAAATTCCAATAAGTTAGGTTTACCTGTATGATTACATACAGCATGTGATGCTAAGCTAGTCGAGTTATCTTGTAGTTTTCTCACGTATGTTTCAAGAATGTTTCTGTAAAGCTGTGTAGTCTGTAAGATAATATTTTAATTTCCTGTTGTTGAGGTCATCAAGCCTAAACTTAGGCTTATTAAGATTTTTGAGGCCAGCTACTGACCTTTCCCAGGATGCAACCCACACGAATTGCCTAACTCCCAGGTATCTATTTTAGGTCTAGATGAATAGAGGCATCAGGTGAAAGGAAGGGTGCCCATTTATTTCTGTCCTGCTTTGGGGACTGAACCTGGGTCCCTCCATTGTGAGCCAGAGATGTAGACCACTGTACTACAAGACCCATTTTTGGTGAATGGAAGTGTCATCATTTTGTAATTTCTGTACCAGTCTTTTTTTTATACTGTACTCTTTTATTTTGCAGGCAGAGATAAAAAAACAGTGTAATCAAACTCCAGCTTTGCATGACAATATCGGCCATAGTTGGTACGTTGCCCTGAAACCCCAGTTCGTTCAGCCATACTTTACAAAGGTTAGTGAATGTTTTTCTGTTTTGCTTTAATATTAGGGTTTTAAAAGAAAATTATTATCCAATACTGGTTTTTCATTCTTCCATTCAAACAGTTTTGCCATACTTATACAAACTTTTTCGTGTAACTAAAAAAATTTTAGTATCGTTGTAGACTCCAATTGTGCTGATGGATTCACTAGAGAAATAACAAATGTTGCCTGGAAATGACTGTCGGATGTCATTCTGTTAAATTCAAAACTCTTCTGAGCCCTCATTTGTGAACACAGTTGTCATCTAAATGTTGGCTTTCATTGACCACTGACTGGGCTAGCTTGATCAATCCCACTTACTATTTAGCCCTTTCTCCTGAAGAGCACATCACCTCACAAAATTGGCTCACAAAATGGCTCACAAAATTAACTCGATGTTCTGTTTTCTATTCATGGGTCCTCGAGTAGGTTAGGTTTGGCTAATTTATTACAACTGTTTAGTGACATTGGGAATGTTTGGGGAAATGTCCAAAAGGAACTTTTCACACATGCTCAAAGCTTTATTTATAGCAATAGCACAAATTATTATACAGTTAATTTTTACACCATGTGATAGAGCAATCATATATGAACATTTACAGGTGAAATAATAGACAATAATAGACAGCTGAAGAAATGTAAAATAATTCTAAAATTTCATATTAATCACTCCAACATTCACCTCCAGACTGCTGATAAATGTGCACATGAACATTAAGGTGTTAATACGGTGCTCCTCGACCAGTAACTAATGTTTTATTTCCTAATTACATTATTTTTCTCATTACTACAAGACCCACCACAGTGGTTGATAATGTTCAACTCTGTGGACTCTTTGAAAGACATCCTAGTGACAAGCCCAGTGGTTCTGCTATGCCACAGAGTGCCTTTCCTTCAAGTTTGGTCTCTCCTGTTATGGTGCCAAGGCTGTAGTTTGCATTGTATTTTTTTTTTTCAGTGTGTGTTTGTCCATTGTATTTATACATTGCTTATGGCCTTTTATATTACTGCCTATGAATTTTGGTATGTTGTTTAAATATGGTTGTGTATGTTTTGCAAATATTGGCTGATTGATTAATTGATTATCAAAAGTGAGAAAGTAGATAGTGAGAAAATATTGATCTCGTACAATAGATCAATCTCACATCCCGGGACTTGCAGGCACACTCACGTCTGATCGAACCATGATGAGCTCAGTCTCATTGACAGTCTTAATATTTTCTGATAGTATTGTATATCGTATTCTTGTAATTTCATTATGTAAGGTAGACTTTATGGAAGACAGTGATGCTGAATATTGTATATATTTAATTTTTTTTCATCAGCACTGCATATAATTATAAAGGTGATGAATACTGTGCTCACTTATATATACTCACTTATAGGGTCGAATGTCAATTCCTAAACACCAGGTTTCTGAATATTTAGTGGTTTAATATAATGAATCGTTTTCTCTTATTTTTCCACTTAGCTTAGAATGATTTTGTTTTCAAATATTTCTATTTCTCTAAAATGCAAAATTCGATTAACTAATTTGTCTTTCTTGTTTCTTTTCTCTACGGAGTAGCTGAGCACATTTTTGGTCCAAGAGCGCAACAAAGCAACTATTTACCCACCAGAAAATGAGGTTTTTTCATGGACTCATCATTGCAAATTGGAGGATATCAAAGTGGTTATTCTAGGACAGGATCCATATCATGGTCCACGACAAGCACATGGGCTCTGTTTCAGTGTTCAGCTTGGTGTTCAACCACCACCAAGGTATATAAAGCACTTCCTTTTGCACACCTTCTTTGAATCATTTCTATTTCTTAATCTATAATCTTGAAAATGAAAGGTAATTTTTCTGTTGTGTCAATTGTCTTGTTTAATAAAACTGAAATATCTCTGACCATGCCTTCTGTTTATCAAGAATTTTTTTTTACAGTTTGATTAACATGTATAAGGAACTGGAGTCAGATATTCCGGGATTTGAGCGCCCATCACACGGGTATTTGCTGGGGTGGGCAAAGCAAGGTAAAATTTCCTGTTTTAAAGTAAATTAGAACCTGTTAAACACTCAATCGAGATCTGGCTGGGATTTTTAATTGTGTAAATTTTGTTCTTTTAGGTGTTGTTCTCCCATTTTATTGCTACAGGTTGAATTTTGACACGTTTCTTTCTATATAGTTGAGGCCTCAATTCTATGCCACACCCTCCAGTTGAGATGCCATTTTAAAACCCACCATGAAAAATTCATTCACATTCAAAGTTGTTCCTAATACAAGAAATATGTGCCTGGTATTAAAGATGCCTTTCATAATTCAATAAATTCCCCTTAAAAGTTGCCATTTGTAGCTTTTCCATTACTGAACTGGCGACATTTGACCCTATAAGTGAATACAGAGAACATATACGGCACGCATAGACGCAATAAAGCACCTAAATTATTGGGATCGTCTCAAAGCCCTCCAAATGTACTCACTAGAAAGAAGACGAGAGAGATATCAAATAATATACACCTGGAAGATACTGGAGGGCCAAGTACCAAATCTACACAGTAAAATAACAACGTACTGGAGTAAACGATATGGAAGAAAATGTAGAATAGAACCAGTGAAGAGCAGAGGTGCCATAGGCACAATCAGAGAACACTGTATAAACATCAGAGGTCCGCGGTTGTTCAACGTCCTCCCAGCAAGCATAAGAAATATTGCCGGAACAACCGTGGACATTTTCAAGAGGAAACTAGATTTATTCCTCCAAGGAGTGCCAGACCAACCAGGCTGTGGTGGGTATGTGGGCCTGCGGGCCGCTCCAAGCAACAGCCTGGTGGACCAAACTCTCACAAGTCAAGCCTGGCCTCGGGCCGGGCTTGGGGAGTAGAAGAACTCCCAGAACCCCATCAACCAAATCAACAATCAACCATGCATCCATAGTAAGAGAAGATGTTTTTGTGAAAATATCTAGGACTAGCATGGAAAAGTTGAAGTGCTCGTAATAAGGTCCGCACGGTCTCCTGCAATCTAAAACTGTTGTTGGGTGTCCATGACTGGCAATGGCGCTGTTGTTTGCAACAAATCTATGTTGAACATTTGTATATGTGTATTTAAATGTAAATAAAAAGTTAACAAGCCTAGCAGTGAGTGTATAGACCATAATGTATTTATTTCTTTTTATTTTAGTAGTTTCTATTTCAAGGCTTATGTACAGTGTATTAATGAAAATCATAATATACAGTACAGTAATACTAAAAATTATTATGCTTCTGTAATAACTTAATTTTCCTTTCAGTAACTTATAAAAATTAGATATTTTATCCATCACCATTGAACTGATGAATATAAAGGCTGATACTTTTGGTAATTTGTTAGCAGCAAATGCTTGGTTAAATTAATATTAAGTCTTGAATCTCAATTGATTCTTTTCTGACACATAATTAATTGCATTGGTAATGCTTTCCTTTCAGTTTTCTGGGTTGTCAGTACTGTACTATATTAATTTTTAAACTTATAAATGTATTCCATACTGATGTGGTGACTCGACCACTTAACACTTTGGTGTACAATTAGTCTAACATTCCTCGAGTTATAATGGTAGGATGATTGGACTGGGGAAGCCATCTTCTGCACATTTCTTTCCACCAAAGGTCAAAATAGCCTTGGATTTTAGGGCCAGTACTTGCTTAAGCCCCAGGAAGCAAAAGCAAGTTTGTATGGCTGTGTGAAATTTGAGAGGAATAAATCTGGAATGATACTGGAAGTGGCAAAAGCTTTTATGGCCAGATTTTGGCCTTTGTAGCCTTGTAGGCTTACAATGACTTGCAAGGGCCTAGTGTGGATTAATTGGGTGGAGTTTGCCAGGTAGCAAACACAAATGAGCCACCAAGAACCCACCAGAAAGTGACATTTCATTACATGCAGCACTTTTTTTAATTTATGGTTTTAGCTGTGTTAACAAATATGTATATATTTATAAAAAAAATATGCTTCATTGTGTTTTAGGGTATAAAATTGTATCATTAGCTTTTGCCATTAGTAATTATGTTGTATTTTTGCAATCATTGTATAAAGACGGGAAGACGGCTTGGTTAGTCAGTGCTATCCAAAGACTCCTCGGTTAAATATTTTTGTCTTTCAGGTGTCTTGCTACTCAATGCATGTTTGACCGTACAAGCCCACAAAGCTAATTCGCACAAGGATCATGGCTGGGAAAAGTTTACCGATTGTGTCATTAAAACAATATCAGATAGCAACAAAGGTGTTGTTTTCCTGTTGTGGGGTTCATATGCACAGAAGAAAGCTGTTGTTGTTGATAAAGTAAGTACAATAGTATTTCTCGTAAGTTTGACGTGTGGATTGTCTTTAATTTATCTTTAGCATTCAATTTGGCAATTATCATAATTACTTTCTTCTCTGGATGGTATTATGTTGCTACAAATGTCATTTTTCATATTAAGTTTATTCATATAGTTTTCATTTCACTGGAATGTTACCTAATAATATGAGAAGGAAGATGAATATAATACACACACATATATATGTACTATTAAAATTCCTAATATAAGTGGATGATACACTGGTACAGGAACTACTTAGCTGAATACCAGTACATAATGGCATTCAAGTGGCTGAATGCTTAGCAAGGATTTTAAACTCGGTCATCAATGTATTTTGTTTATCATCCTAGTAAGCATTTCATTTGCAGACTACATTATGGTGTCTTATTTTTATTAATGTGTCTTTCCATGTATACCATTGGAAATATTTTGTTAAATTTAATTCACTTTTATTTTTCAGTTTAAACCCACAACTTTTTACCCCCTTATCTGATTTATATAACTGATTTTATCCTATGTGGTTTTCTATTGTTGGTACAGTAATGACAAATCAGTACTTAGGTTTACTAGGTTCCCATAGGCCAACTAGTGATATTTCTGATGATATAACCAACAACTGATGCCTGCCTCCCTATTTACTGCTAGGTGAACAAAGGCATCAAATGACATGAAACATGCCCAACCATCTTTGTCCTACTGTGGGAATCGAACTTGGGACTCTAGGTTCCGAGCCATTGGTTGTGCACCCTTTCAACACAGCCTTTATTGCAATGATTTATAGTCATTTAAGTTTTTAAATCTAAGTAGCAGTCATTAGCTTTGGGGCTGGACACTGAAGATGTTTAACTCAAGTCTGTGCTGCAGGTAGTGGTAGGAAGGCCTTGCTATTTTCAATGTTTCATTTACCTAGTAACTTGAGCAATTTATTTTGATATTGCTGCATTTTCCTCACCTTTCCTAAAGGAATGTCACCAGAATAAATTTTGCTTATTCACAACTCTTGCTCTTGCTGGTGTTAATTACTGCTTAAGAGTGGCTTTGTATTGCTAATTCTTCAGTTTATTACAGTTTTGTTTAATTGCCTAAATGTTTTTCATTGCCACAGAAGAAGCATCATCTACTAAATGCTCCACATCCTTCACCACTGTCTGCACATCGGGGATTCCTGGGCTGCAAGCACTTCTCTAAATGTAATGAACTTCTTAAAAAGGGTGGGAAGAAGCCAGTTGATTGGTCATATTTACCAGAAAAACTTTAACCCAGGGGTTAATGTGATTGGGTATAAATAGCACTAACTGATACTTGCACTGTACTTGCCATCTGTACTTCCTTTAACCTTCTTACAAGATTTACAGAAATTATCATGCATGTAAAATGTATAGATTTAATAAAGGACGCTGCTGCTATTGCATTATTCACTTTTATTAAAAAAAAATTTAAATAAGAAATCATATTTGGTCTTTTACACCCACTCGTATGGTCCTGAAGATACATCAACAAGAGTGCAGAATTTATATTATTTGTAAGATTTATAAATGGACTGCATTAAATTCTGTTTTTGTGAAATGGGGAATGAAGAATAAAACAATTTCTGAAGGCTGATATTTGCCTTTAAAACACAATGATTATTAAAAATTTTGTGTTATAGTCCATTATAACAAAAGTTAACACATTTAAGCTTTTAAGTTATGTAAGTTACTTTGACGTGTGTGTTTGAATATATCTTTACAGTGAACACAAACAAATATTTGAAGTACTTGATTTAGATACAGGTATTAGATTTTAGAAGTGCCTTAAAATATTCTATGGGTGTACAATCAATTCTATTTACAAATCTATTTTTTTTTTCAACAAGGAATATATTTTTTAGCACAATATATCATGTTGCTTCACCCAGCTTAAAATTCTGATTCCTATGAAATGCTGTTTACGAAGCCAAACTGGCTTAGGTTGTCAGTTAAAGGAATATTCCTTGAGTACTGTAATTGTTTCAGGCATCCATCTTGTTCAATTTTAAGATCTGTTGTACAAAATATAATTTTTATTGTCATTTTACCAGAAATCTCAGGAGTAGTTTGATTTAAGTTTCCATAAATGATCTTGAATTCTATATATTTTTGTTTTGTTTTATTCAAAATACAGTATTGTGCTCTGCATTGGATACATTTGATGGATACAGCTGCTTAATGATAATTTGCATTGCAATTCTCATGTCCATGAATGCTCTCTCTGACACACAAAATTGAAATTTGTATGTAATTAGACTATCAGCTGTCAGAGAAAAACATCGTTAGCTGATTTTTTATGACAAATGGACAGTTGCAAGTTATTATTAAGAGCAATGCTATAAATTTGCTAAATCAAATCATTAGGTTTTTTCCTGCCAATACGTTTAGCAGAAAATTAAAGTTTAATCTTTTATTAATTGTTTATTTTCCATGTTTGCTGGAATGATAACCATGCTGTTGTCAGACTGCAATAGAGAAAATGCCAGTTGTATTTTTTTATAAATTTGAACATATTAGGAGAATTTATCTGCCAAATATTTTTATTTTTAAATTTAACCATTGGCATATTGATTTTTAAATAATTAATTTTTTTTTGTTACTACTTTAAATTGCAAATCTTTGGGTATAGTTTACTTTATGTAATACAGTATATATATTTTTTTAACTTAAAGGGAGTCATTTATTTTTTGTAATACTACCTCACAAGATTAGTTGCAGTTTTTACAGATAACCTAAAAACACAATTAAAAAGTATGCAACAATAGATGTCATTGGCCATATTATTTAATATGTGAAAATTTTTAATTAACTATGTAGGTAATACAAAAATTAGAATTATTTTATTAGCCTGTGTAAAATGCAATTCTTTATATTAAATGATACAAGTTTTTGATTTGGTATTACAATCCCATCAGCTATTAAACTTGTCTACATTTTATGGTACCCGTTTTTGTCAGTGCTGTGATATGGTAAGGGTGTTTGAATGATTTGATGAGTAGTTGAGTATAACTCAAAAAGTTCCTTTTTTGGGCCCAAGTTGTAAGATGAAACCTTGGCATAGTTTGATGCGCATGGAGACTTTTATGTATGTAACCTTTTTCCCTTCATTTGGCAATTATGTTTGCAACATGATTGGAGGGCCAATATGCCACCTTGCTATGGGATAGCAGTATGGGAGGTTCAGCTTACTGGTAGTCCTGCAGCTGCTGCGACTGTGATCCCTGATCTTTGTTCCGACTTTTAGATTTTAGAGACAGTGTCCTATGGACACTCATGAGTGTCCATAGTACAGTCTCCACACATTGGGACCCTGTGCACCCCTCATCATCCTGTAGAATCTCTCTTCCACTACCTCTTCTAAGGTAATGTCCCTTGACAAATCACCAAGTGCAAGAGTTAATAGGAGCAAAACCTCTTGTACACTATTATATCTAAACCTTACTTTTTACTTATTAAATATGGAAATGACCAGTGTCACCCTTCATTTTAGCCATGTTACATGAATTCAGGCATACATCGATTCAAATGTAGACATGGAACTTTTGCTCTACCCTGTCAACACAACAAGGAAAGTACACAAATTATACAGTTCCTATACCCACAAAAATAGAAAGAATCATGTTTGGGAATCTGCTCTAAAGGCAGAAGTTAATGGAGGTGCCAACCTCACACGTTTATTACAGGTGTTCCATGGCCCTGTGATGGAACATAAGGTTCCATGACCTTGTTGTCGGAACTGCATTGTTCCACTAACCGTAGTGCACCTCGTAAAATGTCCTGATGTTCAGGATCAGAAATTTTGTGTTTCCACTGTTCCTTTAAATTTGACCCGAATTGACTTAGGGCTACCATCTTTAGTGGCTTCGATGGGGACAGGAAGACAGTGGATTTTTTCTAGCAGTATTTTAAACTGAAATAGTGTCTTGTTATTTACGACTTGGGTTGGTTACATGCCCCTCAGTTGATCAGATGCCTTTGAAACTGTTCATCCACTGATTGGGAACTGTGTAATATTCTGCAACACAGATGGTACAATACATTATCTTCTGAGGTAGACACCAACTTTTGATGATAACTTTGTAACCCTGTGACTTCGTTCCCCTCTCTCCTACCCCTCTTTTCACCTCCCACTTTTGCTCCCCTCACTTCTCTTCCCTCTCTTTCCTCCTCCTCACCCCCCCCCCCCCCACCCCTTCCAGTCCCTCCCCTCTTTTCCCCTTCCTCTGTCATCCACGTTCTTTTCCCCTTACCTTGCTTGTGTGTGGGGTAATGGGACCACTAAAGTCAAACACCTCCGCCTCCTTCCCTCACTTGTTAATGGCTGCCTTAACGTTGTGCAAACCATTAAACGGGGTCACTAACGATCAGTCTTCCTGGTTAAGATTTTTATTAAGATCATGAAACAGCATTTTATTAAATAATTACAATCTTGTGATGTGAGCTTTTATATTTTAAAAAGTTTATATATTTTTGAAAATACAGTATACGTTTATACTGTATATACAAATTTTTGATATTTAGTCTTGAGTTTTATGCATCATACATGTACAAAAGAAAATTAAATTTAAAGAACTAAAGGTGGGGGTTCCCTGGTTTACCAGTGATGGGGGTCAACCCGAAAAGCTTGCACCTTTTAAGTTTTGAGAACCCAGAGAATGGAAATCCTGTGTAGTCATAAATATTGATAAGAGTACCTCCCTGGGTCAACCCCAGAATGCTGTAACTTTTTTTTTTTTTTTTGAGATATATGCAAGAGTTGTTACATTCTTGTACAGCCACTAGTACGCTTAGCGTTTCGGGCAGGTCCCTGGCATACGATCCCCATCACGAAGAATCGTTGTTACAACCAAGTACACATTTTACTGTTGAGTTAAACAGAGGCTACAGTTAAGGATTTGCGCCCAGTAAATCCTCCCCGGCCAGGGTACGAACCCATGACAAAGCGCTCGCGGAACGCCAGGCGAGTGTCTTACCACTACACCATGGAGACTGGTAATTACCATCTAGTAATTACTGGTAATTTAAGTATTGGTAGTTTTTAGAATGCAACTCAGCCATCAGAACATGCATTTTGCATGTCAATCTGTAATATTATGAATTAAAAAATATATGGAAAATATTTGACTATTTCTCCTAACTTCTTGAGGGTTACCATGAGTGCCGTTTCCCCATAAAATGGCGACAATGGTGCCAACTCTGACATGCCTATGACAGTCCCCTAGCTCCCACCAGTCACCCTGCAAAGTTGGTTAAGGCTAGCTGCAAGTATCTAGCTTCGACCATGGACAGGTAAACAAACAAATCGTCTTTAATATAGATAACACAAGTAATACTTGGAACAGTGAATATGCCAGAAAACTTACACTATTTCAATGAAATTGTAATGGAATCCATATTAGAGTCAGTGTCATGTTGCAATACGGCTGAGAAAAGCCAACCGATTTCACTGTGCTGCAGGAGACACTGGTATGTGATGACGTTCTTCCTACCCCATGGTGAAGGAAAAAGAGGGTCTCATTACTTACGTAAGTAACAATATACAAACTTAGATTATTGATGATCTCTATATTGGGGATGAATATGAATCCCTAGGGGTTAATTCTCCACTTTCTAGGTTAATTCTCAACAGCAACGCATTACACACCAATTTGTATGTTCTGGTAGTAAAATCTGATTCGTTCTCGACTCTACTCTGGAATTCTAGGTTCGAATCCCAGGCAGGACAGAAATGGTTGTCAGCGTTTCCTACCACCTAATGCCTTTGTTCACTTAGTAGTAAATAAGAACCCAAGAGTTAGCTTGCTTCTTGGGGCCTGCATCCCGGGGGAGGGTCAGTAGTTCGACCTTGGAGAGGACTTCATTATAATCTAAACATGTTTATAGATGTACTAGCTGCCTGTCCCCCGACACAATAAATTATAATTATTATTAATAAACTTGACCTTGACACATTACTAGGCTGTGAATGAGTAACTTTCCTGGCTGATCAGTGACCATTATGCCAAGCGCCCACTCTTTGATGCTAACTGTAATCAACCGTATTATAATGGCAGGAACCTATACCTTCATGTCCGAGGAAGTGGAATTATTAGAATTCGTGCCAACTAGACTATACACTGCTGCTAAATTGTGATGTTGTGGGCAGAGAAGTGTAGCCATGCTTAAGAGTTCTACCTCATTCTGTCTGGTGCACCACAAAGCTGTCACGAAGCCAACTAGCACATACAAAAGCAAAAGTTATTACATATGTTACGAGAAACTGTTCAACGCTGAATGCAATCTTGGACAATTATGCATAGTTCTAACCCTGGAAACACAAACCGAAACTGTCTCTATTTTCCGCTTGTTACAACTTGTAATAAAGTTGTTACATCTTGGCTTAACGTGTTTATGACGTATTAGAACGTTGATAAAACTTGCTATATTGGTTGTTATAACTGGTTAGGAAGTGTTAAAACTTGTTCGAACGTTGTACCAACGTCGTAGTTTCGGTGTATGTTTCGCGGGAAACACTGTCATTATGAAAGAACTGTAAGATTTTCTCACGCTTATTGTCTTACCCAATAAATTGTTCCACAAACTAACAATTCTATTTCCAGGCCAATGCAGTATTTATCTAATGAAATTGCGGTAATTAAAAGTGTAATCTAAATAAACCTAATAACAGTGTTAATGGTATACATATTTGTATTATAAATTGCATTATCAATTAAAGCTGTCTGGTCATACCCATCGCAATACAGTATTGCAGAAAGCCTGCTGTTTGATATTGATTGTTACAATTAGTATGCATTCTCTGGTGTTCTGTTGCGCTACCTCTCTCAGGGTGAGTACAAGTGCACATTAAACTACCACTCACAGGGTGAGTACAAGTGCACATTAAACTGCTGCTCAGAGGGTGAGTATGAGATTTACAGTCAACAACCGCTCATAGTGTGAATATGGGATATACAATATATACAATCGTATTGGCGTATGCCTTTCCATTGGAGACTTTCAGCGGCCGTATGGAGGATACATCCAGATTCTCCAATGCTTGAGGCACGGATTGCGCAAGACTGAGTTAGGGTATAAATAGGAGGGAGAGATTTGTTCCTAGTTCATTCGTCTCCAGGACCCGGCGCGGTGCTGGACAAGCCTCCAGCTGCCAGTGTTGGGGTGGCTTGGCTCCGAGGTACACAGACCTCTGTTACTAAGTCTCCCGGCGCGATACTAACTCGCTCCCACATATGCACCTGTGATTTTATTTTTAAACAAAGCTACAGGTGCGCTATTTGAACACAGCTGCCTGCTTTCGGTTATCAATATGACTGGCGATGGATTCTGAAGACAGTAAGAAACTTCTGAGGATGAAGTAAATTATGTGACGTTAACCGGGAGATGAAAGGTTTTTAACTGCTGGAGTGGTCATTAAAAGTGATTAAGGACTTGTGGATTTTGTGAAGTGTTGACATTTGTTTCCGGAACATTATTATTATTATTATTGGCTTAGGAACTGAACGATGGGTGATTATTGACTTTCTGGGGGGAAATTGTTAAGAAAATTTCCTTCTTAGTGTCTGACGTAAGTAAATAAATTGCTGATTTTAGCGTAAAATATCGACGAATGTGTCTGAAACATTTTGGAAGTGACGAGTGTGTTATAACAGTGTATGACTGTTGGGGATATAAACACATGTTATTGTAAATATAAATGATACAAATGTTATTATATAAATAATAACACACTTAAAGCAATATGTTTCAACACGCTACTCGTCGCTTTGGGAAGCAAACTGCATTCATCTATAACACATAAAGATACTTCTGAGGAAAATCTATTGTAAGTAAATATTGGATTGAATAGCTGGAAACAGAAAGACACAATATATATATAATGTGTAAGTGTAAAGAGGCTCCAAATATTTCCTTTTCTAACGAAGGTGCAAATGTTAAATGTTCTCTCATAATGTTAATGTTAAAAGTAAATCTCTCACACTGTTATATCTTTATTTAACTCTGGCGTTAATGGGCCACGTGTTGCCAGAAATAACAAAATATCTGAAAAAGTCAAGAAATATGTAAAATGTTGCAATGAGCGTAAAAATGATTCTTCCTATAATCACGTTCTTAACAAACGACAATATTATCAGTGCTTCAGAATGTATGCATTTCTATGCAAACACTTTCCTAGCAACAAACACAATTATAGATGCAATTTTTCTAGCATGAATTCCCATAATATGGCATCCCTAGCAATTTAATATGCTATTGATGGTTCTTCTTAAGAACCCTCAATAACATATTATTGAACCATCTCACTTCCCAGCGAAGTCTGGGATGATGAGATGCAGTCTCTGAGGAGGTAACGCGAGCAGTTATGTCACCAGAAGTGGATTCGAACCCAGGCCGCCAGGGGGTCTGCACCAATCAGCATCGGTACCATAACTACTATTGCTGGTGTAATGGTTATGGTACCGGTGTTGTTTAGTGGTGGGAGACCCCTGACGGCCAGGGTTCGAATCCTAAATGTGCTAAACCATTTTATTCCAGGGATCGAACCCTGGATCCATGATTGTGAGTCGAGAACGAAGCAACGTTTTATCAGTCTCAAGAGACAACCCGTTCTCAGACCAAGTCCATTCCATCCAGCGGTCGACCTCAAAGACGCGTTCATAGATTTTAACATGCTGTTCATTCAAAACAGGAATTTTCTCAAATATAAATTAATATTATTATATATTTTCATATTGTGCATATTTAGGAATTGGTTAGGTTAAGTGTTTAGGTTATGTTGGCAATTATTTGTAGTACGTGGGTGAAGCATTTACAGCGTTGTGGTTCGAACAAAAGTCGTCAGCGAAGCATTTGTTCCGGAAGTGTTCGAACGTCATCAGTTGACTCGAGTCGTGTGTAAACCGTTTATCATTCATAAACAGGGGGTTTGGCGGGTGCATGGAATGGTCTTTGGCCATTTATTTATGAAAACAAGTTGCAAAAGAAGACAACGTTGAGACTTTAGGTTTCGTTCAGTTCGTGCATGAATGAAATGGTGTTCGCACCAGTTCATTCGTGAATGAATGAACTCGACTCGCACTGAGTTGGTGAGGTAGTTTAGCCGGTACAACAGAGACAACTGAGGCGTCACTGTAAATGGTTCAGCAAGTGCGACAGAGATAAGACAGTAACATAAAAATTACACTGACACGCAGCTGGCATTCACTAGAAAGCTCATACAAAAATCCCCGTATTGCCCTAACCTATTTTCACAGGCTTCAGTGTCAATGGCTCAACTGGTGCGACAAAGAAATTGAGGTGAAAAAGTAAACCAGCTGTGGCAGCCAATTGGCTCGCAGTGTACTGGAGCAGCTGTGAAAGCCAGTAAAAACCGAACGACAGTGAAACTGATGATATATGAGTGACAGAGAAATTAGGGTGACAGTGAACTTGCATTATCAAATCAAGTTTTGATTTTTTTTTACTGAAAAGTCGAGATCCAGTGAACATTGAGTTACCCACATTAACGTAATCTTCAGTCGACTTGTGTACCGTCTTATCGGAGAGCAAGTCTCCCGTCTGCGGCTACGTCTGTCAGTCTTAACTCTGACAAGTCGATTTCTGTCAGCCAAAAATCCCATCACAGTTGTTTTCAGCCTCGACAGTACATCAGTCAGACCCTCAATCTATTGCAACATCAACTGCATGACTTTCCTTCCTCATATCTCCTGTCTGCAACATCTAATATCATCAGTATACTCATAATTCAACAGCGTTATCGCCTGTTATGCTACCCAAATTAAGTTCCTGTTCGCTTTATCATCAATTGTTTAATTTTGGGTAATCCAAACACCTTCAATTGGCTTATCCTACCATCTTTCATACCATCTTGATCAACTACCACGTCAATCACTACCTGGCTTCCTAGATACTACCTCTGTCAACCTCTGCGTTCCTCAGTTACAACCTCATTCAGTCCTTCAGACACCACCACTGTCAACTGTCTCAGCCACCACCGCCGTCAACTGTCAATTGTCTCAACCGCTGTCTCCGTCAACTTTCTCCAACACTTCTAACGTCAAGTAAATTATTCGTCGAAGTATAACAAGTAAGTAAGAATTATTATTATTATTATTATTATTATTATTAATATTATTATTAATATTATCACTATTAAAATTACTTTTAGTATTAATGTTTTTTAAATTGATTTTTCATCATAATGTATAAATGTTATTGACAATGAAAAACAATAATACACCGCAATTAAACACTTGCATTCCAGATTTTAATATATAATCTATAGTTAAGCAAGGGAATGGACAGTAAGCATTAGACTTACAAGTCGGAAACATTGCTAGGCATAATTTACATTGTACAAGAAAACACAATCAGAAAACTAACGTCTCAGGTCCCTGTGTAGCACGTACGTGAGACCTGTACTAGAGTATGCAACTCCGGTAGGGATATTTGGAATTCCTGATAAATTAAAATTTCATCGCTAGAAACGAGATGAGTTATATGAGGTGTGATGAGGTTACGATAATCAGTGAGGGTTCAGTGACTCGCTGCTCTAACACCGCAGGAAACCCGTTCCCAGCGCTGGATGAGACCCATCCTAGCGCTGGATGAGACCCATCCTAGCGCTGAATGAGACCCATCCTAGCGCTGAATGAGACCCATCCTAGCGCTGAATGAGACCCATCCTAGCGCTGGATGAGACCCATCCTAGCGCTGAATGAGACCCATCCTAGCGCTGAATGAGACCCATCCTAGCGCTGAATGAGACCCATCCTAGCGCTGAATGAGACCCATCCTAGCGCTGAATGAGACCCATCCTAGCGCTGGATGAGATCCATCCTAGCGCTGAATGAGACCCATCCTAGCGCTGAATGAGACCCATCCTAGCGCTGAATGAGACCCATCCTAGCGCTGAATGAATACCTATCCTAGCACTGAATGGGTTCCCACTCCAGCATTTAATAAATTCCCGTCCCCAACACTAAATAAATGCCCTCCTACCACAAAATTGATATTCATCCTAGCACAAAATGAATACCCACCCCTAGCATAAAATGGATACCGTCCCAGCACTGAATGAATACCCATCCCAGCACTGAATAAATACCCATACTTGCTAGATACATACACAATGAATGGATACCCTTCTCAGCACTAAGTTTACATAACACTTAACAAATCATCTCAAACGAAGTCGACAACAAGAGACTCTCCAACATAGAATATAACAATCGGAAACAGACTGATTCATGTGGACACAGGTAGACACATGTGTCCACAGTAGACACATGTGTCCACAGGTGAGCAAAGATGGCTACAGTTGGCTACAGGTGGTTATAAAGGAAAACCTGGCACTGTATTTGAATGAAAGGCCATAAAGAGGTTTGTCAGTGGGAAATGTGGCATTGGAGGTCAGCTCCTTACATGGAGGGATACCCAGTTCATATATGCAGAAAGAGGAGGAAGTACTGGAGGACGAATTCTATACACGGAAGCGAAGAATTTATAGAAGGCAAACTTTATAGTATGGTAAAGTATATGAAGATATAGATACATTACGTTAGATAGTTGAGATCTAAAATGACAGACCAGAAGCTGGAACTCACTCCCATTAATCCAGTTACCTAAGCACAAATCGACAAGAGCCCACACCAATTCATCAACCTCCATCCTCATTACCCAACTTCAACACAACATCACTCTTCAACCCGTCACTCATCTTCTCCTGTCTGCCCCTAGCATCATTCTGACAGCGAATGAGCATTTTCGCTACATTCCCATACTGTTGTAAACACATCAATTCTAAAAAAAAATCTTCACTGAAGAGAAGCGATGGAAATGCGTAGCCGGGGAGGGAATAAACGCCATGAATAGTGTACAGATCTCGTGTTTCTGTTTGCCTGTTTGTTTGTCTCGCTTTGTTCTCTGTTTGTTTAACTGTTTTTGTTTGTTCTCTGCTTCTCTGTCTATCTTTTTATTCTCTCTCCATCTGTCATTCTTTTTGTTCTCTTTCTATCCGACTTTCTTTTTGACCTTTGTCTGTCTGTCTGTCTCTGTCATTACGACTAAAATGCTATATAGTCGTAATGGCTTGGTACTTTCCCTTGATAATTCTCTCTCTCTCTCTCTCTCTCTCTCTCTCTCTCTCTCTCTCTCTCTCTCTCTCTCTCTCTCTCTCTCTCTCTCTCTCCTTCATAAACTTTTGTGATATATCTTCAACTTTTTTTTCAATCGCAAAACATTTCCTCTTATTTTCTGCGATTGTATCGGGTTTTCTGATTTTTTAATTAAAATGCAAATGAAAATATTATACAGTTATATTGGGAAGTTTTCCTGTACGATATCAGTACTCAGAACCTCCTTAATGGGTAAAGCTAAGATCCAAGGGTTTCGTGTGCGTTGGTGGAGCAGGTCGTAGATTGTCTTGGAGCATACATGCGTTCGTTTGGATGTGTAGGTAGAGAACGGCTGAAAGAAAATCATTAGGATTTTATCATATTTAAAGAAAAAACAGCTTATCACAAAGACACAAGCTAGCTACAACTAGTGTGACTTTTTGCAGTTTTTTTTTACGCAATAAAAACATGAAATCGTGTCACAGTTAATGATTGTGATAGTTAATTCTGATCTCATAACAACTTTTTCTTAAAATTGTTCATAGATCGAGTTTCATACCTTATTATTTGGTTCCCGTGCTCCCAAGGTATTAGATATCCCCCGAGTAAGAACCCAACCCACTCCCGTTGGTTTTCTATCCAGTTTTTCAAGGTAAACTCAAATATTCACAATAAATTAGTATGTCACATATGCACTTATTCATAAGCAAGATATTGACTATAAGCAAGTGCGAGAACGGGTTGCCCCCTACACATTCAAGACATTCTCGAGTCTGTGTTCCAACGCGGTACATAACTTGTCGTACTATGAGTAATCCCACATAATTTTAGTGTCCCGTTCACACAGTGGCCCCTGTTAGCCCGCGGGTCGATAGAGGAGTATTAGAAGCATCGTTATTTAATGGACATCAAAAGGGAAATTTGTTGTTTTATCACATTTTGGAAATGGTAGAATGGAGGCAAATTTCCCATGGGCTCTTCCCTCAGCGCCATGGCCCTCTTTATTGAAAAATAAATTAAATTTGGCTGTAAAAATAGGGAGTTTAATTTAACGGCTTTAACTCTACCTATTGCCTGTATTTTATTATGTTTTTTGTTATTGTTCATGATCAACTCAAATATGGTAGATAATTCTCTCTCTCTCTCTCTCTCTCTCTCTCTCTCTCTCTCTCTCTCTCTCTCTCTCTCTCTCTCTCTCTCTCTCTCTCTCATATATATATATATATATATATATATATATATATATATATATAATTCTAGAAACAGCAGTAGATATAAACTGTTATAATCTCGAAGTTTTGGTCTTATCACGTCGATTAGTTTTACATTAATATATCAAGAATAAAATGATGTTATGATATTTTTTTTCCTAATATCTCAAAGGGAGATTTAAGATAAATTATTTCCGTAGTATGTGAAGGTTAAAATTATGCTTAATTTTTTTGGCACATGATTATATACAGCCAGGGATGATGAGATAATTTGTCTATGTATCAAGACTTGAACGATTTAAAGATATTATACCAAAAATGAGAGCATGGGATACAGACGTAATTTGCCATCCGATTCCCTCATGTCGAACATAATCATGTATAATTTTCGTTAAAGTATACATGGAAGTTCCAAATGTCTTACCACATCAAAGTACATATTACAAGCATGTCTATAAGTACATATTACCATATGTATATCAGTATACCATCAATACATTCACTTATACATGCTTATACTACTACTGCTGAGACTTCTGGTATATAACTCACCATTTCTAAATCATGTTAACATTCTCCTGTTTCTTCGGCAACTGAGAATTTCACATAAAGGAAATAACATTAGTTGCTGAACTAATCAGTGGTGGAACACACGAACCCTCTGGCTCCACAACCCATATAAACAACATTGTCAGCATCAACAGCAGCATTGTCAGCATCTACAACGTCATTGTCAGCATCTACAGCGACATTGTCAGCATCAACAGCAGCATTGTCAGCATCTACAGCGACATTGTCAGCATCTACAGCAGCATTGTCAGCATCTACAACGTCATTGTCAGCATCTACAGCAGCATTGTCAGCATCTACAGCGACATTGTCAGCATCTACAGCAGCATTGTCAGCATCTACAGCATCATTGTCAGCATCTACAGCAGCATTGTCAGCATCAACAGCGACATTGTCAGCATCTACAGCGACATTGTCAGCATCTACAGCAACATTGTCAGCATCTACAGCGACATTGTCAGCATCTACAGCAACATTGTCAGCATCAACAGCATTGTCAGCATCTACAACAACATTGTCAGCATCTACAGCAACATTGTCAGCATCTACAGCAACATTGTCAGCATCTACAGCAAAGTTATGCCAGAAGCATAACTGCAAACTACCACAGCCTGAATCATAACTACCGGAGCCAGAAATATATCTACTGGCGCCAAAAGCATAACTACCAAAGCCTAAAGCATAACTATTAGAGCTAGAATTATAACTACCAGAACCAAAAAGCATCGGTGCAAGAGTCTGAAGCATAACTTCCAGAGTCAGAAACATAACTCCCGGAGCCAGAAACATTACTGCCACAACCAGAAGCGTAACTTACGGAGCCGGAAGCTTAAGTGCCAGAGCCAGATGCATCACTACCAACAGCTACAGAAATAGCGACGACCCATATCATCATTAAAAATACGACCTAACTCCTCCGCTGGTCGTGCGGGCCATTGTAAATTGGACAGCTGGAATGCTTCATATTGTCCAGGGAGGGGAAGGGATAGAGGGGAAGGGATGGGGGGGGGGGGTCGTAAGGACAAGTGAGGAGTGAAGGACGAGGGAAATGAATTGGAAGGGAAGGAGGAGATGATTACGATGCTTGAAGTGGAAGAGTGAGCTGGCAGAGGGAGGCAGTGATGCTGATGAATACCGGTGATGATACTTGAGTTGGAGGATGTAGAAGGGCGTAGGAGGTGATGAGAGGTGATGATGTACATGACGAGTGAGGGGTGGGAGGTGGTTAACCCGTGTTGAGGCAAGGATGAATGGTTATGGGAAGGAAGGAGGGTTGTTGTTGATGTCATTAGACTGCATTAAAGCTGTAACAAACCAAAGGGTGGAGAAACATGTTTATTGTTGTGGTGTTGGGGAGATGAGAGGGGACGAAGGGCAGAGGAGCACGTTTATTAGACTGGTATTGGCGATAGTAGTGGGCAACACACACAAGTAAATCATGAATAAGTTATTCTAGCAGGGCGACACAGGGCACCTCAGAGCCTCCAGTGGCACCATCCCACTTTAGAAGGTGGCACTTCAACTTTTGTTTTGCTTTACCAATGATAGAAATAACCAAATTATAGCTATTGATATCCCACTAATGATTTATTATTAAAATTAATATTTCTGCTTATTTTACTTCTCCTTCTATTATAATGTATATATATAATGTATCTGTCAAAGCAGAATGAAAAGGTGAATAGCTATATGCAGGCCACAATATAATTTATAATGATGTATAACCTAAACTTTCTTCACATCGTTGATAATTGTTCGAAAGTAATAGAATCGCGATATGAAAATATAAAAATTCTAATTTCGAAATTCTAGTTTCTATATTCTTATATATCATGATGTTGTATGATGTAGTTTACGTGTGTGTGTGTATTACGAGATCATTTAACAAATTCAGATGAACATATATAATGTAAACAATGCTGTTAGAAACACTGTGTAAGAAGTTTTTGATGGAAAATTTAACTCGAACTCCCTTGAACTCACTCCAGTTGCAATTTTAGTTGTGACTTCTATTTATACAGTTGAAATTGCCGTGACTTTCCATGCATGCAAATTATCTGTGGTATTCACATTGCAATTTTGAAAACCCTGTTGCTGTTGTACTCTTTAATATTGTTGTTGTTTGATCATTTTGATGTTATAGGTAATTGTGTGCTTAATTAATATATTATTAGAAGGGGGTATCCGGCGATGCCCGGGGGTAGTCTGTCTTATCCCACCCCACATTTCCCCCTCCCAACACCCCCCCTCTCACTGCCCCCCTTATGCATTTCCCTTCACCTCTTCCCTCCCATCATCTTCCCCTTCTACTCATCCTCTCCCCCTCACTCTTATCTCCCTACCCTCCACCTCCACTCTCTTTTCTCCCCCATTCTTCCCCCATCTGGCCTCCAACCTCGAACAGAAAGACATTTCCATTTAATACTGATTTCCCTTTCACCAGGTCTGCCCTTCCACACACTGGCTTTAAAAAATACAACATTTTTATTAATTTCATCTACTTCAATGTCACCAGACATGCGTACAGTTAACGCTGTCGTGAAGAAATGGCTCATATGTATGCTAATTAACATTAGCGTACGCACAACATACGTAGATGAATCAGTTTGCACTGATTCGGCATGTGCAAAACGGAATCAAATCAGACATGTCCAGAAATAATAAAGGGCTCCTCATAACCACAACAACAAAAAATCGATCATGAGTGGTAACTACATTGTGTGTAACTACACACAACAACATATTTCTCCTTAAATTCTCATCTCTCCCATTTCACCTGATCAAATTTCTCGACTTGAGCGGGAATCAAACTCGAGAACACTTTGTTGTGACCCTTAAGAGCTGACCTTGAGAGAGCCAGAGTGAAGTGAGAGGAACAGAAGTAGAATAGGCGAAATTGTAATGGATTCATAATAGGAGAAAGAGATAGTGTAATATAAGTTGAAAAGGATAAAGAGAGAAAGAATAATAGTTTGTTAATAAGAGAAAGCGAGAGAGTGAGAGTGTAATATAAGTTGAAAAGGATAAAGAGAGAAAGAGTAATAGTTTCATAATAACAGAAAGCGAGAGCAATATAATTAGAATAAGAGAAAAACAATACATTCCCGTTCCTCCACCACAATAACGAGAACAAGAGCGAAGCCGCACGACCCGTAAATCACATATATTCACAGCGTTTACAACTCGTAACAAGCGGGACTTAAGATGTGTTGACACACAGAACCAGTAACAACATCGAATGATCCAGCCAGTCTGTCATTAAGGCGATGAAACTAAGCAATTAAACGCTTGCTCTCTGAGAGCCTAATAGACCGAAGGCACGTCGAGTGGTATTGCAAAATCCTGATGATATATTTTCATAGGAAACATTGTAAACACGTAACGACAGTATTGGCTCCGGCGACGACAGTTTGCCTATAACAAGCCGTTGATTTAAAATTGTTGAACTAGTTAAGTGTTCTTATCGTGTTGTTTCAAGCTGCCGGAAATCTTCAGAGATATGTCGTGAAGAACAAGTTGCAGAACTGTTCACTTATTCTTTGTTTCAATATGCCGAAATGTTATTCGGCATTCAACAGTTCGAAATGAACTCGTTTTCGGCCCGAACTGGCCTTCTATATCAGATATATAATATCTGATTTGGGAATTTATAAATAATTCCTAGAGAAACAACGTAACTGTCGCAGGTGTCTTCAGCTCTGTTTAAAGCGACCGATCCAAGGACCTCGGGGTCCGTGGCACTGGACTCGCCAAATATGAATGTTTCAGGCCTGACCTGAGAGTGCGGGGCACACAATGCTCTCCTTTTATGCACGGAAGCTCTCGTGGCTGGTCTCTTTTTACAGTACGTTTTTAACACTACACTTATACAAAACATAGTAAATAAGAATTATTATTATATATATATATATATATATATATATATATATATATATATATATATATATATATATATATACAATAATATGAGAGAGAGAGAGACGGAAAAACTATATTTGAAAAAAGAGACAATGCTAAAAGCGTTTTCGGCCTAGTCTGGCCCGCCTCAGAGCAAGATAGAGATTCTCCATCTTGCTCGCTATTAGCAAGAAACCGTAATATACTAAGGCATATTTACCCCGCAAGTTAGTTTTCAGTTCGTGTTTACTAACTACGCAATTGGGAACAATTTAAAGTGCAGAGATTCTTTGCCCTTTGACCTCAGATCTGTCATTTTTAAAAGATCGAATTGTGTTGTTCGATACGTGTGGAATTCCTCACAAAACTTTAAACACCATGTAAGGGAGAATATGGTTATCTCGTACTGCAGTGGTTTGCTCCTTATGCAAGTTGCGTCCTCTGCTACTCGAGATCACTGTGAGGATAATGGGCCACCATTCTACTTACAGCGATTTCGCTGTTCTGTTTTCTGGTTCGTCAGGTTTACAACTCGGCATATTGGAAACTCTCAGTTGCTAGAAAGAGACGTGAGTTTACCGGTCTAAAGTCCTCGACTGAGTTGTTTTTATACTAATTGTCGTTGTCTTGAAGTATGTTGCTGAGTTTTTTGTTTTTGTATTTTGAGTCATTCTTTATTATTATTATTATTATTATTATATATATATATATATATATATATATATATATATATATATATATATATATATATATATATATATATATATATATATATATATATATATATATATATATGTGTGTGTGTGTGTGTATATCACGAAAATAAACACGTGATTAAGAATGTGACAATGTCAGACCACGGAGGAAAAATGAAACAGGAAATTTCCTTAAGTACTTTCGTATATTAAATACATCTTCAGAAGGTCATTTTACAGATCGAGTGATGGGTATAAATAGGCAGGAGAGAGTGGTGAAGTAAGGTGAGGTACAATACTTGGACAACGCAGAATATAGATGTAATGTTTATATATAGATGTAATTTAATATAGATGTAATGTTTAGCTACGAAAACACTGTTGGTAAGCTATTAGTAAGGAACAGCCCTCGTAGTGATAATTGCGTCATTTATAAAATACCTTGTAAGGAATGTAATAAGTTCTATGTCGGGCAAACATCTAAAGATTTAAAATGTAGAATATCGCAACATAAATACTCTGTAAGACATGGCCAATTATCTAATGCTTTGTTTGTGCATTTGTCAGAAAAAGCTCACCAAATTGATTGGGAGAGTGCGTCTTCAATAACAAATTGTAAAAGCACCTATAACAGAAACATAATTGAATCCGCTTTGATACAGATCACCAAAGAAAGTAATTTGAATATTAGCAGTGGTCTATATAACTTAGATCCATTTCTAATAGATCAGCTAAAGGGCGATTTAAGTAGAATCATTGAAAAACATTTGTCTCACTAATTTATTGTATATATTTACCTCTTTATGTTATAATTACCTATGCATTATGCTTGTATGTCTGCTGTATCAGATGGGCCATTGGGCTACATCGGATGGGCCAATTGGGTGCATCTGATGGGCCAATGGGCCTTCTGCGTTGTCCAAGTATTGTACCTCACCTTACTTCACCACTCTCTCCTGCCTATTTATACCCATCACTCGATCTGTAAAATGACCTTCTGAAGATGTATTTAATATACGAAAGTACTTAAGGAAATTTCCTGTTTCATTTTTCCTCCGTGGTCTGACATTGTCATATATATATATATATATATATATATATATATATATATATATATATATATATATATATATATATATATATATATATATATATAATCTTTCCTTTCCATTAACTCAAATTATTAAATTCCTTGTCTGCAATTAATCTCTCTCTCTCTCTCTCTCTCTCTCTCTCTCTCTCTCTCTCTCTCTCTCTCTCTCTCTCTCTCTCTCTCTCTCTCTCTCTCTCTCTTTCTCTCTCTCACGTTCGTCTCATTTCCTCCGACAATGCTTTATTTATCCTGTTTTAACTATATATGTTTCCTTAATACGTCATTTGTTATTATCACAAATTATTTATGAATACTCATGTCGTCTTTCCTTCTTCTCTCCTCCTCACTATTTCATCATCATCACCTATCTCCGCTCTCTTATTTCCTCTAACCTTTATAATCCCTAATAAGTATCTTTGTTACTAGTTCAATCTTCCGTAATGGACATCGCGAGAAAAAATTACATATTTCGGTCGCAAAGACGCTCGATAACGTTAATGTAGTTTCCCATAAAATTTTCTGAGCTGAGTGGACGGATAGAAAATTGGGCTCTCTTCTACCTGACAGGATTTTCAGAAAATGGAATGCTGTTTTATATGACTGGAAAGTGGGGGGACCTGTCTTCTTTAAGTGGTTTATCAGAAAATAGGGGCTGGAAATAGTTCCAAACCTGTGTGTGTGTGTTGGAGAAGAAAATATAGATTTTTCACTCAATAGATTACCAGAAAGTAAAAATCTGATTTCCTTGATTAATTACCAGATAAAGGGGATATGTCTTCCCTGCTAAATTTCCTTAAAATTAAAATAAGTTTTTCAAGTGGATCGACAGAAAATATGAATGCTTTTGTGTGTAGATTACCAGCATATAGATAAGCAGCTTGACTGAATAGATTAACAGATATTTCAAAAAAGTGGATTACAAAAAATTGGAGACTTCTCTAACTTTAAATGATTAATAGAAAATTTTGATTTTTCTTTACCTGGATGAATTAACAGGAAAATAAAGATTCCTTTACCCTTAGTGGATTAACAAATAATTGAGATCCGTCTTGCGTAAGTAAATTAACAGGTTCTCAGGATTCCATTTCTCCCCCTAAGTGAACAAGCAGAAAATGAGAATCTTTGTAATTTTCTTTTCCTTTCTTGTTCTTCGAAGCCAAACTTATCTATGATGCGCATTCAAAAGGACATTTCGGAGCCAGAAAAGGAATTTCTGGCTCCGTATGTCCAGGTGAATGCCATTTTATTACCCACTCTATGGTGGGTCAACTGAAGGGGCCCATGACCTTGGTGTGTGTGTGTGTGCGTGTGTGTGTTTTGCCCAAACGCTTCTGTCCTGCCACGGTATTCGAGCCCAGAACCTTTCGACTGCAGCTTACTGTGTTCACTTCTGTTCCCGTTCACTCTCACGTTCGCAGAACACCATTTCACCATTTTGGTATCTTATTGTATCTGAAGCTAGACCCTCCACATACAAGTCTTCAACAATTTATCAACACAGCCCACTGGGCAGCCACTGTTAAACTGAATTTATCTTGAATGCCGATAGACACAAACACATGCATTTCTTAAAGCAAATATAACTTACGTATAAATTTTATTTTACAATCTGAAAATTCCGTGATATATTTGCCGAATTTAAGATCTTCGGAAAGAAAATGTTTTGTTATTTTTATTATGCAGCGAACACAGTAAATGTTAAGAAAATACAAACCCAACATGTTGTTATAATGGGGTTCTTGCTCTTCAGTAGCGAACATCTCTCGAATTGATGCTCTTTGAATCCTCAGTGTTGTGAGTTTACGGTGTCCTCCCACAGATGGCGCTGGGAGAGCCCTTGAATGAACACTATCTCCGATATCCTTCTGTGAAATCCCGGAGCTCTCGGATACGTGTAGCTAGGAAAAGGTGGCACATTATTGCGAATTATTATTATTATTATTATTATTATTATTATTATTATTATTATTATTGCTAGCTGTATTTCGGTGATATTCGTACCAGCATCCTCGGTGTTTCAATAGTTTCTTCCCAGCTATTTTACCAACTCAGGGTGATGTGAAATGCCTTCGCCTAGCGGGTCCCAGCACTCCCCAAGGCAATATTCTACTGAGCAAGAATTACTAAGCATGACAGGCCTGTGTTACATGGGAGAGAGAGAGAGAGAGAGAGAGAGAGAGAGAGAGAGAGAGAGAGAAATAGCTGAAAATAAGCTGATATAGGCCTAAGATTTAAAACATGGTCAGGTTAGGTTAGATTTATGGTTACTATGGTCGAATTTTGTGTATGTCTTGCAGCGTGCCACCAGCACCTGTCATCCAACGCTTCAGATCTCATACCTATGGAAGAATGGAATGAATTATCATTGTGATATTAACGCAAATAAAGTAATAATCAAATGAATGATGAATTGGAAATAACGAATGCTTTGCAATAGTTAAATATACAAATAAACAAATGTAGTTTGAATAAATATATTAATGCTAATTAATGAACAGTAAAATAGATTAATGACTTAACAAATAAAATTATAATATTGACCTGCGTATAAGATTGCTAGTACCACAAACTATGCAAATAAAGCAGAGAGTAAGCCACAATAACGACGCTGAAAATAATTACTATAACTGCGATTGCTTCTTTATACACAGAGTCAGCGTTCGATCCCCGATGGTCCAAACAGTTGGGCATAGTTACATCCCTTCAAGTTCTCATATCCCAACTCCTTGTTCTCATATCTCCTCCAACTGCTATATAGTCACACTGGCTTAGCACTTCCTCCGCCTGACCCCCCTTACCTTCCTATCAACTTGGTTTGGTTGGAACAGCGGTAGCCTTGGTGCTTGCCGGATAGGTGTTCGATCCCCTATGGTCGATGTTGTTGGGTAAAGCATATTCCAAGTGCTTCATTACAAAATTTTACCGTTTTCTCTTGATAATTACCGTTCCTTATCACTAAAGTAGATAGGGGTAGATTCAATAAAAAAGGGAGGAAGAGCGATTATGTAACCAATGCCCGTTTACGGGCTCACCATAGCCCGTGCTACATGGACACTTCGTTCTGAGTACCTATATCTAAAATAACAACAATACAGAAGTGAAAGAGAGTAAATGACTGAGAGTAGAGGAAGAATTCATGCTGGACGATTAAAGATTAATGGGAAAGAACGGAATTAGTGTAGGGGAAAAAAGTGCAGATAAGAAGACAGGAGGGAAAAAAGATAGTGGGAGGGTGTTAAGGGGAAAGGAAGTGATGGTGAGAGGGATAGTGAGAGGGATGGTGAGAGGAAGGACACGCCCTGATGACCGCAGAGCCTCGTTTAATCAGTTCATTTTAAGGTCAGCGATCACAGAGTGAGGGATCAAGAGGATTAACAAGGTAATTACGATTAATGATCCTGGAGTGAGTGGAAAGGAAAGGAAGAGCGAATGAGGGGTAAAAGAAAGGGGGAGAGGAAGAGAGTACGACTGAAATTAAAATCGAAAGGAAGAGATGTAGAGGGCAGCACAGTATATATATATATATATATATATATATATATATATATATATATATATATATATATATATATATATATATATATATATATATTATATATGTGTGTGTGTGTGTAAATGAGGAAATGTAAACTATATATTTCGATCCTAATCCAGGTTCCTCTTCAGCAGTGAACGAGAATAATGTTGTTGTTGTTATAGATTCAGCTACTCGGAACAAGTTCCAAGTAGCACGGGCTATGGTGAGCCC